>NC_067204.1:3149375-3176307 GCF_026262505.1 Trichomonas vaginalis G3 | reverse complement strand
ACCAAAGAAAGCAGACGACTATGAATATTATGAGTCTAAGATAGTTGAAGTTCAAGGTAATTGGGTAAAAAGATTTTAGAGTCTAAGCCAGTGTTTGCTCCTAAAGAGGAAGAGAACATTGACATTGACCCAGAAATGTTCTAAAAATAAAATTTTATTTTTACATGTCATATCTCACCTTCTCTGGAACTGGTTCAGGTTCTTTCTTCTCTTCTACTTTCTTTTCTTTCTTTTCTTTCTTTTCTCTCTTCTTCTTCTTTTCTGGTGGAGTTATGTCAAACTTCTCAGAACCATATTTATGTAAAAGTTCTTTGTCCTTTAATAGCTCTTCTATTCTGTTTTCTATTTCATCTTCAAGAACAGCGCATGTGCCTTCTTTGCATTCTAAGAACTTTTGTTGGACTTCATCTTTCCAATCGGCGTCATCTCTGTCAACAAGTCTGTCATTGACAAACTTAAAGACTTCTCTGCCTAATGTTTTATGGTTCTTGTCATATTCCCAGAAACAGAACTTTAGAACAAATTCACCTTTCTTGTTTACACTATGTAAGATTTTATGGTCTACAGATGTTTTGCTGTCGAAAAGCTTGTCTCGAATATAGATAGCGAAATCGCTAGACATTTTCAAAAAGATAAAAATTTTAATTTTTCTAAAAATATGTTAGAAAAAAAGTTTGCTGACATTGACAAGAAATTTGAGAATGTTTTAAACAAGAACAAGAGGAAGTTAGAAAATGCTCAGATAAAACCCATACATGACAAGTTCTTATTTGCTCAGAATGGTATAACAGGTCTAATCGCACCACCTGGGTCGGGTAAGACTTTCACTTATCTTAAAATGGCTGCACAACAACAAGAACTAGATGAGAAGAACCCATTCTATGAGTTAGTAGTCATTTGTAGTACTTCTGGTCAATTCGACCAAACCGTAAATTCGTTCAAAGATATTATAAAAAAGTCTAAGTTAGTATGTATAAAGGATACTGAGTTGTTAGATTGGATAAAGAAGTACCAAAGAAGAGTTTTGAAGTACAATGCTATAAATGAGTATATAAATTCTAAGTTTAAAGACCCAAATGAGGAAATGCAGAGAATATTAGAGAAGAAACACTTCAGAAACAAACAGAAAGAGATAGAATACATTTCGAAGAAATTGCAATCGTACGATTGGAAGACTTACCCTCATAGATGTCTTCTTATCTTAGATGACTTTGCTTCTCATCCTTTGTTAAAGAACAGAGAACAAGATATGTGTCGAATTCTTAAGAAGCTCAGACACTTTAACATCTCAGTTGTCATTTGTGTACAGACAGCAAAGAGTTTAAGTAAGGATGTTAAAAGAATACTTACTGATATCATACTTTTCCCTGGATTGTCCGAAGACGATTTCATGGAACTTATGAAAGAGTCCATGGCAGGTAAGTTTGACAGACATGAACTATGGGAGAAGTACAAAGTCATACAAGACCCTCATACTTCTTTCAGAATTCATATCTACGCAAACAAAGTTCAAATTGTAAAAAGTCAAGCTTGAAAAATAAAGAGTTTTGGCGACCAGGGTTTTTTCACTACTCGCTGTTCTTCTCTCGGTTTTTTCGAGGGAAGCAAGCATATGAGGAAATTCATGAAATTTCATACGGAATTCAGACAAAAATATATTTTAGGTGAAGAGGTGAGATTTCACCTCTTTTTTCACCTGTTTTTCACCTCAGTTATTTTATAAGCGTTTCACATGGTAAACGTTATTTTTTAAATTTTGTGAAAACTCAACGGTTTGACACAAGCCCTAAAATTATTTACTCAGAATTTTGTTGCTGAATTCAATAAAAATATATTTTAGGTGAAGAGGTGAGATTTCACCTCTTTTTTCACCTCTTTTTTCACCTGTTATTTTATAAGCGTTTTACATGAATTGTATGATGTATATTTGAAATCCTAAACAATTTCGTAGCTTCTATTTCTTCTGTCAGTACATCGAATGTTTTAACGATACCGAAAGTTTCTTTATACTTCTTCTTGACGTCAGATAGAAGGAAATCGTCAGCAGTTGGATAGTTTTTGTTCAGAAATGTCAACATGTCCATTTTATCTTCTGCTGGTTTCTCTGCTTCTTTCTTTAAGTCAGCATAGTCGTTTCGCATACGTTCTATCTCTTTGACGGAGTAGTTATATTTCCTCATTGCTGCTTTACATTTTGAACATTGTGGGTTCATTTTAGCATTGTACATTGAAACCTTACCTGCTAAAACAACTAAGGCGTCAATTGCTCTCTTTAACTCAAAAGTTGCGGGTCTTATTTGTTCATTCCATATCTTTACCTCTTCTATCTTTATCTCTTATCTGCCATACACATTTTGCAACTAACGAAACAAAGTTGTCGTAGGTCTTAAACTCCCAGATTTGTATATGTCAGAGATGTTCTTATATACCATATCGCAATCTTTGTCCATGACTTTGTGGTTGCAATGAAATCCAAGAAACTCATAGTTAACCTTTCGTATGAACTTCTTTATTTCTACTGAGTCAGTTGCTTTGACTTCTATTTCATCGAATTCAGGAATAGTAAGCTTTTGTTGTTGTATTTCAGGAAGTTTAGGTAGATGGTCAATAATATCCTGCATTTCATAAAGATACTGTTCATTTGTTTCATCTTTCGCACTACAGTCTAAATTACTTGTTAAAAGTTCTTGCTTTATCTTCTGGATTTTGTTTCGAAAGTATATGAAGAAGGAATGAAGCTTTTCATCTCTACTAACATTGAAGTTGGGTTCATGACTAAAGAGTTTGGTGCTGTTGTTGCTAACATGTTCTTACAATAAAAATAAAAAAATATTTTTTTAAAAAAACCAACTTTATTTTTTATTTCGGGAAAATTCATGAGGTGAAAAAAGAGGTGAAAAAAGAGGTGAAATCTCACCTCTTCACCTAAAATATATTTTTGTCATTTACGCTCATTACGATGAAGTTTCGACAAAACATTTACGAATGAAATTCATGAAAATTCATGAGGTGAAAAAACAGGTGAAAAAAGAGGTGAAATCTCACCTCTTCACCTAAAATTATTTTTGCTGAAAAAGTGTCATTTTTTCATGTCCGAAGACTCGAAGGTGCAACACTTCCAAAATACCGACGAACTCAGAAGAGCAGCATGGCAGTATGTTCTTGACAACTTCTTTGAGTTCTCCAGGTACACCTTGGAAAATGCTGAAGAACTCCGACACAGAGAATTTGGAGAAATTGCACTCCAATACTACCTTGACAAACAAAGGGTAAACAAAGGGTAAAATAAGACTAAAAACTTAACGTTTAAAAAGTGACATTTTTAATGAGCTCCGAGTCACCGAGAAAACTTGGTCAGATGTTAGCAGCTTACTTCCCTGAGGAAGATGGAAGCGTTACATACGTAAGGTTCAAAAACAACGAACCTGGAATTGCGTACCAAATTCGCAATTACATGACCATGGAAGAGTACGAAAGGTTCCTACAAGAGAAACCAGCTCTAAACAACTCAGAAAAGAAAGAGTAAAAAGTTTAACTCGTAATTGTTTATTTTTTTACTTGTATGGGCAAGCTGCAAGAATGAAGTCGACTATCTCAGTCTTTGTCTTGACCAGTTGGACTGCTCTTGCGAGTACGTCTGTTTTACGGTCTCCAGCTGGTGTCTGACCTTCGTAATTGCGCATGTTCTTGAGAGCTCCAACTGTAAATGGTTGTAGGATGAAGAGTCTCTCAGACTGCTTGAGGTAGTCTTCACGGTCACGAACCGAATCTGTGGTACGAGTCGAATCGGTCGATTTGAGGGAAGAGACTGAAAGCCTGTCGTCTTCCATAGGGGCTGTGGCATAATCTTTGCGTAAACGGTTCAGACCTTCTTCGAAGTCTTGGTCTCTCTTCGATTGAGATTGAGATTGGAATTGCTGGGGTGGAGCTTGCTGGAACAACCAAGGGTTGGGGAAGTAAGGCATAGGCTGAGGAGGAGGGTAGTTCGGGAAGCCTTGAGGAGGGTAGTAACATTGAGGTGGAAATTGGTAGTAAATCGGAGGTACTTGCTGGAACTGAGGTTGCTGAGGAGACTGTTGTGGTTCTGCAGCTTTCGGTTCTTCTGGTTGGGATATGGGCTCGGTTGGTGGGACGTCGGACATCTGTTTGTGGCTTAACCGTCGGAAGGAAAAACCTTTCCTGTCGGAAGGAAAAACCTTTCCTGTCGGAAGGAAAAACCTTTCCTGTCGGAAGGAAAAACCTTTCCTGTCGGAAGGAAAAACTTTTTCTGAAGTTCGACCAAAAGTTCTCAATTTTCGAAAATTTGAATGGTTACGGACGGACAACTGGAAGAGTTCTTCCTGTCGTCGGGAAAATTTTTTCCAGTTGTCGGGAAAATTTTTTCCAGTTGTCGGGAAAATATTTTCCTGTCGGATGGAAGGACTCGGAATGCCAGAAGGATTTGACGAGGCAATTTACCTTATAGAGATAAATGAAGTTGTTAAGCAGTACTTGCGCAGGGTAATGAAGCCCAAGGTCAAGTTCACCAGTATTTCTGGAAGGTCTACACTTCAGCTCGAGACTTCGACTGGAATTCCAATTCAATACCAGACGGGACAGCCTACGACGACATAAAGGACGCCAAAAGAGAAGCTCTTGTTAAGTTCCTAAACAAACGTCCTTGGATAAAAATACCAAACAAGGAGAACCCCCTACCCCATATGAAATTGGCAATTCAGTCTCTCCTTCACTTCTCGGGTCAGCCGTTCTACATAACCTGTGAAGGCGACATCCAACCAGTTCAGTCAACCTTAACGTTTTGAGTAAAAACATTTTTTTTCATTTTTTGAATGAAGCAAGTTAAATTCGTCCCACACCAATCTCAATGGACCGATGAAGAGTTTCAAGCCATGGTTGAAGGCGTTGAGAACGACATAGACGGCGAACTTGAAGGAGCTCAAACCACAATTGCAACCAAAATTGCAGGAGTCAAGGAACAGATAGCTCCACTTAAAGCTACCAAAGCTACTCTTGACCTCATGGATAGTTACCGTTTAGATGTCAAGAGTGGAATAAGACAATTAAAATTAAAACTTCTAAACTACGAAGCTATACTCCAAAAGTTAGCAGAAATGAGAAGACTTTACCAGAGCTACTTACATGTAAGGGACTTACCTTCAAGCAATCCGACCAAAGATGAATTTTCTGACATTGTCCCAATTTTGTCCGAAAGTCAGCTCAGATGTTTTGAACTGCTCCCAACATATCCAGAATATGAACGTTTGCCTGAACTCTTCCGCAATCTCAAAAAACGTTTTTTGGTTCTCATGTTCGAAACTTTTATCGGAAGAGACAACAAACGTTCAGAAGAAGAACAAGATATTATTTTAAACTTGTTGTATGACTTAACCGTCATAACAAGCTTTTTGAAGTAAAACCGTCATTCTCAAACCACTTCATTTTTTCGATGTCCGAACAAGCACCGAAGCCGAACACAATGGCAGATGTCCTTTCAATGTTGCCAGACAAGCGCCCAGTTCAAATTCAAATTTTGAATTTGAAAGCTCATCTGACAAACACCGTTAAGACTCTCCAAAGTAGTCTTATGGAAGAGATGACCAAGCTCAAAGCCGATGTCCTCATGAACCAAGCTTCCAATGAGAAATGCCTGAATGATTTGACGGAAACCTTGCGCATTTACGCGAGAGAGAACCGAGACCTTGCCAGACTCATCTACCGTTTCTTCGAAGAGATAGACGCCATCTGGAAGGTACTCGGAAAGGACAGAACCTCCAACACCGTAATTCGTGAACACAGAATTGAAGAAGGAATTGTCGAGGAAGAAGAGAAACACGAAGAAGAGGAAGAGGAAGAAGAGGAAGAAGAGAAACACGAAGAAGAGGAAGTTTGGGCAACCCTTGTTGCCGATGACACTTACGAAATTTCCCAACCCTACCCATACCAAATCCGCAACAAGGAGACAGGCAAGGTTCTTACCCCAGTCCTCAACAACTTGGGACACTTGAACCTTACCCTTCGGAATCGCGGTTCAATCTCCATGGGCAAGCTTGTCGCAATTCAATGGGTTCCAAATCCAAACAAGAAGACGAAGGTCAGACACATTGACGGTGACAAGCTCAACAACCGTAAGGAGAACCTCGAGTGGTTCTAAGAGTAAAAAAATTTTATTTTAGGGGGAAACCCCGAGTAAATTTAAGTTTTTAGTTGCGTAAGCGGCTTAAATTAAGGATAATTTGGACAAGTAGTTCCTGACCTCTGAATTGGACTCTTTCGTCATCCCAGTTGCGTAGGAGGTCGTCCCAGAGGAGTTGGTAGAATTGCCATTCCAAGGACGATTTGTCCTCCCAGGCATTGAGGATGTACTGCTCGTAGAGTCTCATGACCTCTGCCTTGCACCAGACACCCTCTCCCTTGGAACGTAAGGCTTCTTCGAAGTGCTCGAATGCGATTGGCTGCGGGACCATCCGAAATGACACTTTTTGTACGTTTGGTCAATGTTTGTGTCTCGTGCCATAGTCGACGAAAATACAAACAAACAGGTTATATATGAGTTTGAGACCAAGAATGGTGTAACTCGACCTGTCCGATTCAAATTCGAATAAAAATTTTTTATTTCATGCAATGTTTTATTTCTGTGCCGTCTTCAAGTATGCCCCAGTACTTACGCTTGGAGAGGACATGAACTTCGGTGAAAATTTTGTCCAATTTGAATTGACCCATCTTTTCACCGACCATTCCCATTTCAATGAGTTTGTTATACCCTTCTTCGTTCGTCATGAGTGCATCGATGTTCTCGTAGTATACCACAACTTTCGATTTGACCTCGGAGAAGAACTCATTGTAGTTGTCAAGGACTGCTTTTGCGAACTGAGGATAAGACCAATGTTCGACAATAGGTTTTACTGTGGTTACTAAGCCACCTTGACCTTGAGTAAATTCGTATTTCAAAACAAAAGGGGAGAACCTTTCAACAAAGTTGTCGACCTTCTCATAGTGTTTACTCTTCATCTTTTGAGGTTTTTTAATGGAATATCCCCATGTCGAATTCATAAGCAATTTGAGTGTCATTGCAAGTTTGGGGTTTGAAGCTTTCCTAATATCATACAGTTGTTGTATGACTTTTCCAACTGTATAGTTCCTTCCTGGGAACTCACCGTCTTCGTTTGGAATTCCAGTCGGGATATATTGGACGAACCTCATGTATGCAGCGTTAAGGTCGACATAGTATATCTTTTCGTTTGAGTCGAACTTGTCGCAACCAATGGGTCCAGTTCGTGGAAATTCAAGTGAGTCTCTTATCTTCTGAGAAACTTCGCCTGCTATCTCATAAACATCGTCGAAGCAACCTGTTTCATATAAAACCTTCTGACCTAACTCAGATGCTCTCCAATACAATTTGACGTCAATTGGATGTCTCAATGGAAGTTTGTTTATAGCATCTTGAAGTTCTTGCAACCTCATTGGAAGTTCTTCTGGTTCAGGTTGGTATCCGAACAATCCAACTCCTTTTGGAACAGTGTACTTCTTTTGTGCTATAACTTTGTCTGGAACAACTTTTGGTCTTGCTAACAATGAAAAGTTTGTTTCGTCTTTTGGTACAAAAGTTTCTGTCAGCTTGTCATCTGGAATTGGTTCCAACAAACCTTTCTCGAAAAGAATGTTTACAGCTCTGACAATGTTGCACTTGCCTTTTCCGAACAATGGGTTTGTAAGACTTTCGTTCAACATGAAGTGGTTGTGGACAATTACAATCTTCAACCATGGTAAGTCTTTGTCAACAACATAGTCGTCATGTGAAGAACCTTTCTCAGTCGGAATGTTGACTCGGATATTCACATTTGCCAACGGTGCAATTTTTGACAATTGACCTCTGAGCATGTACCTTGTTTTCACACATGACTCAAGATACTTCATCTTCTCATCTGTAACAAGACCAGAGTTCCTGAGACATGTAAGAATACAAGGTTCATTGACAATTGTTTCAATTGAATTGTAAATTCCATACCTTGTCAAGTCAATGTCAGACTTATTTCTGAAGGGGAAGTATCCAGCATGTTGTCTGACTGCTTGAGGGTTAGGTTGGTACCATTCGAACTTGACACTTGCAATTCCTTCAATTGCATTCAAAATGTCTGAGTCGGAGTCAACCATTTGTTCTCTCTTTGTAGTCTTGAAAGCGTCAAGAAGTTGTGCGGCTGTTGTGACATTGCCATGTGCATAGTAAATATGACCATCTAAATCTGTTACGGTTAGTCTGAGATTGTATCCTTTCTTATTTCCGTCTTGAATGGCAGCAAGTACACCCATGAAGCCTTCTTTGTTCTTTCCTTCGTCAAAGTTTACTGTAAAGGTTCGACCAGATGTAATTTGACTTCTAACTTCACGGTACTTTTCATATGCATATCTTGTTCTTTCCATGGGAGCATGTTTGTCTTCACCTTTTCCTTTTTTCCTTCTCAAAGGATGCAATTGTTCGTCATGTTTCCAGTAGAATCTGGCAAAGCCGTCGTGTCCTTCAACTTGAGGTTCACTAACATCGAAAGGCATGTCCATAAGACGTTCTTCTTCTAACCTCTCTAATCTGTTTGGATAATTTGCGCGTGCTGTTTCTAAGTCCATTTCGTAGCGAAGACCAGACAATTTGTCATAGACTTTTATGGGTCTTCCCTTCCTATATTTAAACTTCTTTGAAACTCTCCAACCATATCTTTCTAACTCTGCTTTTATTCTAGCAGACTTTCTATCCATTCTATATGGGGGCATTTTTATAAAAATAAAAAAATGTTTTTTCTTTACTTTACGTAACCGCCTGCTGCCATAAGTCTTTGACGCCAACCCATACCAGCTAATGAAGGTTGACTTGGTTTAGTCTGGAGACTAAACTTTGGTTTTGGTTTATCTTCAGTTTTTGGCTCACCTTCTTCTATTGGTTTTTCGTCACTTTTCGGTTCCTCTGACTTTACTTCACTTGCAGGTATGGTTGTGTCGTCAACATCTTCATAAATATCATATGCCATTTGTTTTTGTTTTCCTTTCAACTTTTTGTGTTTGTTGTAAAGTTTAGAATATTTTGACTCTAAGTCAATGAGATGTTCTATAATGAACTGTTGGTCAGTGAAGAATACCTTCCCATCTGTTGTCTCGAAAGCTCCTTCAGACTTCAATATTTTATTTGTGAGAGTCTGTTTCTTTTTTGAGATACTAGCCGTTCCATTTCTATGAAAAGTGACTTTATAGTTAGGGTTTGTATTTCCAGACCTGGCACTTTCTATTATTGAATTTTTCTCTTCATCTGTAAGTTCTTTGACAGGTTTTGACAATGGTTCTGAACTTTTTGTTTGTGGTGTCAAATCTACCGTTTCAACTTCTTCGGTCATTTCATCTCAGTAAAAAATTTTAGTTTGTTTTGTTTTCAACTGGTTGTTTAGGTTTTTTAAGTCGGTCTAAAACTTCCTGAGGTATAGGAAGAACTTGACAAACACGTGGTTGTGTAACTGCTGGAAGTCGACAAATCCATCTTGAACCCATTTGTCTCAATGCTGTATTGTTCATTTCATCTCAGTAAAAAAATTTACATTCCCCACGTTTGAGGTGGTTGCGGTTGGTTGTTGTTTACCCATTGTTGTGCATGGTTATATCCTCTGTTAAAGAATCTTTCACCTTGGTCCATATAGTGCCCTGCTTGGTTATAGTAGTCATTTGCTTTGTTATAGTAGTTTCCTGCTTCTCTTCCTACATTGTCCATCCATCCTTGAACTTTTCCTCTTGTTTCAGGATTTGGAATAAGATTTGTTGCATCTCGTGCTACCTCCCAACCTTTCTGTACAGTTTGTATAATAGGTTGTGCTTTCTCTTTAAGTATACCTAATGTACTCAAAATCTTCCTTCCAACTCCAAATACACCTCTGGCTATTGTTCCCACTGCGGGCAAAAATCTGGATGCAACTCCTGCTAATGCGCCAAATAAACCCATTTCTTATGGGTTAAAAAATGACGAATCCAAACAAGGACCCTATGTTTCTAAAGCGACAAAGAAAGCACTCATGATAAAAATCTTTAGTTCAACACCAAATGCTTGGTTTATGGATATCTTGGAAAACATTCCGAGGTATAGAGAAGATGGACCTCCATACTGGCTAATATTTGTCGGTCAAAACACAAGATACTGTGAAGCCATACCATTACAGTCCAAAAATATTTTAGATGTGAAAACTGCTTTGACAATATTCGTTGACAAATACCATCCAACAAAACTGACATCTGACTGTGAAAGTTCTTTCAAATCAGACGATATTAAAAACTATCTGCGTTCAAAAAATGTAAACCAATATTTCATTGTCGACCAAAACCATTCTGCTCTTGGTGTCATTGACAGTTGTATAAAAATCTTAAGAGACTTAAACCAACCACAAAGTGGTGAGGTAGATGAAATGTCATATGACGACAAATATAGACACTTCTCCATGGCAAAGATGAGACAAGTTTTAAATATTTACAATAGCCGTAAACAAAAAGGTTTGGGAAACCACTCCCCCGAAGAATGAAAAACAACCCCGACTTAGAGAAAGACTATATATTTAATAGTTTAGTCAAAAGAGACAAACAAGAAAGAATGCCAGGCTTCAAACTTCAGAAAGGTGACAAAGTAAAAATAGAAATACCTAAACGCGACCCATATGAAAATACTATTGACTATGACAACAATGGGAACTCGACAGGTACTCACATTCGTGTTCGTAAAAATAGAAGAAAGTATACAAGAGAATATTATGAAGTTTTAGGCAAACATGGCAAAATGTACAGACTGCAAGCAGAAGATAAAACTACTATTGTCAGACCTCGTTTCAAACTTGTTAAGGTTCAAGGTGGTATACTTTCAAAGACAGTTCCTAACAAATATAAGACAACTCCTGACGAATATGCTAAAGAAGTTGAAAATGACGACTAAGCAATTCTATACCATGCGTAAACTGTCATGTAAGGTGGCATGTAGTCTTTACTTTGTCCTGTTGTTTGCGTATACCCTGAAACGCGATGTGAATGGATTCCTCCTACATCAGTGTTATCCCAGTAACAATTTATAGCAAACTTAACGTCCTCTTTAACATCATATCCTTTACCTTTTGTCATTGCTGACCAATCCCAAAATCTATGACTATGCAAACCTGCTTCAGATGTACTTAAATTTACGTAGTGACTGTGCGCAGGTAAATTTGCACCTGAAATCGTTTTACTTCCACCTGTTTCCTTTGAAGAGTTTGCACAATACAAAAACCTGTCGACTATTTGAGTCCAAGTTCCAAAACCCAGAACTGTTTCTGGTTTGGTAGAGTTCATTGACGTGTAAATAGAACCTATAGGATATAGTGTTTGAAGTATTTCTGTCTTTAATGTTTGAAGCTCTGTTTTGTCAGCTTTTTTATCATATAAATCTTGAGCAGTGAATTTAACTTTGTTTTCATCCTCCATGACATAGACATTTCTACATTTAATGTCTTTCATCGTTGTTATGTCATCCTCCGATGTTAAACCTTGTGGAAAGTTAGGAGGTTTCCAATTTAATACATCCCCAGTTTCTTCAACCGTTCCTTCAATATTTTCTATACCAACAGTTGCGAAGAAATCGTGTGTATGGTTCTTATCTGCCTTCTTTTCAAGGCTAACGTTTAAGTCTGTTATTTCAGAAGATGTATGTGTATGTCCAACGTCACTTTTCCTGTTTAAGGTTTCTTGTAAGTTTGTAATATTTGCAATGGTATGTGTATGTCCAACGTCACTTTTCCTGTTTAAGGTTTCTTGTAAGTTTGTAATATTTGCAATGGTATGTGTATGTCCAACGTCACTTTTCCTGTTTAAGGTTTCTTGTAAGTTTGTAATATTTGCAATGGTATGTGTATGTCCAACGTCACTTTTCCTGTTTAAGGTTTCTTGTAAGTTTGTAATATTTGCAATGGTATGTGTATGAGTCTTTTTAGAATATTCGTTTTCAGCTCTTGTCACTTCACTTGACATTTTATTGTCAACATATGTTTTGTCTGCTAGTTCAGGATGAGTATGTTCTTTTGTTGCATATGTTGCATCTGCTCTGTCATGTTCTTCTTGAACTTTTTCAATGACATACTCTTTGTCAGCTTTGTTGTTAACATCTGCTTTTGTTGCATATGTTGCATCTGCTCTGTCATGTTCTTCTTGAACTTTTTCAATGACATACTCTTTGTCAGCTTTGTTGTTAACATCTGCTTTCAAAAGAAGTTCATCTATAGGTTTCTCGTTTAAAGTTCCTTTTGTTGGATTTATACAGACAGTATGGTTCTTACTGTCTTGAAACAGAAACTCATCTGTCATTGGGTTTATCGTCAGTTTTAAGTTTCCTTCTTTCAATGACTCAGATATCTTAGAATAGTTTGAAAAGTTTGTTGTGTTCTTATTTAGAGCTTGCATAATGAGTTGTCGGTTGTGTTGTATTTCTCTCATAGACGCTGTTTCATTTGACATTTTTATTCTAGATAAAATATGCTTCCAATAGAAAAAGAAAATTCAAGAGTTGCTACAACTAAACCATTAGATGAACTTTTTACTAACGTAGGTCAAAAGTTTGAGACAGAGACCGTAAAGCATGAAGGCTATCGTTTTGACTACCCATTAAGATGGCTAAGAGACCCATCTGTCACAAAAGCTATTGGCTTTCGTAGAATGAAGTTTGTGTCTGTAGAAGATAAAAGTTTTCCATTTATTGTAAGGTTTCATATAGATTATATATCTGAAGGGAAACGAAAAATGTGGGAAGAAATTGAGCTAATACAAGTTGACCTTTCATCTTCTCTACAGACTGCGTTAAAAAATATAGAAGATAAAATAAATTCATGTTATGCAAAATATGCTGATGAATATGCAAATACCGAGAGCACACTTTATGTGAGAATTGTATATGACAAACAAAATTCACAAGTGTCATTTCAAATCTATGAAGACAATCCAAAGAAAGACGAACAAATATATACAGAATTCACTGCAATGTCATGGTATTATTTGCAAAGAATGTTAAATCAGAAAGTCAAACTTCCTTTAGCAAATATTTACAGTCGATATGCAAGAGATGAACCATATTTATTTAAAGATGTTTTCGACTCAGATGCTATTATAGTTCATGCTTCATTTTCTGGCGCACAAAACTCTTTTTTATGCTTGGCAAATGACTTTTACGAAAAACCTACAAAGCTATATGAACCACCGAGTGGAAGTATTTCAGACTTTCAAGTATGGTTTACTACAGATGGAAGAAAGAGAATAATTCCATTATACCACGCGTTTTACTTAGAACTTAGTTTCATATACAACTACTATCGAACGGTAAAAATATAATTTTAATACGGTTGAGGTGTTGGATTTGGTTGCCAACTAGACTGTGGTGCAGGTTCAGGCTGTTGTATAACAGGAGCTTGTTCTTCTGGTTCAGGGTCTTTAGGTATAATACCAACGAACTGACCTACTCTTTTACCAATATTTTTGACACCGTTCCAAATTCCTCTTCCTACGGTTTTTATTCCATTCCATATACCTCTTCCAACATTTCGAAAGAAGTTTCCTATCTTACTGAAGAAACCCATTTTACTATATGTAAAAATCTAATGTCCGCCTAGTCTCTTACGTTTCCTGTTGAGTTCCATAGCATTCTTTAACTGGAGCTCATACATTCTGTTTCTCCTCTGGTAGAAAACATATTCTGGGTCAACTCCTGTGTTCGCGTCATCTGCATAAAGTTGTTTATATCCCACTTCAGGGTTTGTATAAAACTCTTTCCATCTCATATTTGCATACCATGGTGGCAAACCTAACGCAGCGTCATTTGACATGGCAGTTTGCATTTGTACATCTGTTGGCACTTGACCATAGTTTGCCATTGCAGTTTGTATTCTAACTTCATTTGGAATATTCTCTGGGTTTGGTTGTCCAGGTTGCTGTGCATTCGCTAAGTTCTGTGCGTCCATTTAATATTAGATAAAAATATCTCTTACGAGTACATATACTGAACATTTGCAGGCATTGGTTCATCTTCATATTCTCTATATCTTTCTGCCACGTCAAATAAATAAATGACACAATGGAAAAAACCTAAAACAAGTAGTCCTATTTCAAACCACATTTACTTACTAGTAAAATTTCTTTGTTATGACACTTTCTCCAGTTTATAGGACCTCTCTCATATTCTATCTTATCGTATCTAAACTCATAGTCATGTATGTCCTCTAACCATCTCATGACACTTTCCAAACCACTTTTATCGGATGTAAAGTAAAAGCATGGATGGTTATGTAAAACGTCTAAAGTTTCTAAAGAGTCTCTCAAAGTCCAGTCTACTTGGTATTGAAAATCCCATGTGTTATAGAACGGCGGGTCCACTATAAAGAAAACATTTTCCTTGTCTTTATATTTTTCATACAACTCTGTCCAATGACATCTCACAAACTCTATACCCTCAATATATTTTTCTATGTTCTCTTTGAAAACATTTGTATAGTTAAGATATAAAACTTTTGACATAAGTGTTTCAATGTCATGAACTCTTATAGCACCACTATATAATAGTCTAGCAGATATACTATCCCAGTCAATATACTCTGCCTTTTTCAAAACCTCTCTGACAGTATTTTTCTTATCTAATGGTATACGTTCCATCTTACCTATAGGTATCTTTTCTTTTAACGCTTTCAATATATTGTTTGTGTCTGGAATATGTTTGAGACGGTCCATATAGTTGTCGAAGTCATTGCATATAATCTTTGAGTCAGGAAATATTGTATGGCACAAATGAGATATATAGAAACTTCCACCGAACAAGTCTACAAATGTTAGACCATTCGGTAGTTTCTTAAGTTCTCTCAATAGAATATCTTTACATCTACTCTTATTTCCAAAGAAGGGTAACGGTGGTTTTGTAAAATTCATTTTATATATATAATAAAAATGTTTTTACCTGAAAAGTGACAGAAAAGTGACAAAACATGAAAACATATATAATTTGTGAAAAGCTCCTGGAAGCCCTCCGAATAAAAACTTCATTTATACTAAACATCTTCAGGGCTAGAGGGCACGAAGTGCCTGGAAGCCCCACTACCTTTTTTTTTTTTTTTTTTTTTTTTTTTTTTTTTGTTCTTGTTTCTTAGCTTCTTGATTCATTCTATCATTAAGGTTGTAAAAATTGAAAAGAATTTGGTCAATGAGTTTGTTTTTGATTTTCCCTTAATGTGAATGGTTGAAAAGTGGTTTGACAAAGTAGCGGTAAGCAAAGTAGAGTAAAGCGAATAACAAAATTACCCACTCAATTAAATTTGCTTGTGTAAGATCTTGGGCTATATTGAGTTTCTCGCTTAGGAAGTTGGCAATCATAAAGCTTATGCCAATAAGAACGGTCAATATGATGATAACGTTGATCAAAAATCTTTGTCGAATATCTAAAGGAGTAGGTGTATCCATTATGTTTTCGACTTCATATGAATTGAAGTTTGGATCTGTTTTGCCGTATAACTGTGTGTTCTGTGGTTCAACCGGTAAATTTGGCTGAGCGTTTTCAGCACTAATATTGGGTTCAATGGATGGAATGCTTTGTTCATCTGTAGTAGATGGCGGATTTTCATGCACTGGTTTGAGTTCATAACCAAATCCACCAAATGTTATTGCGCAATCGTCTATTGGTCGAACACCTTCTGCGAAAACGAATATATTTGATGAATCGTCAGTCTTAAGGTCCTGTATTAGGGTAATGGGATCTAATGATATTCCGGAATGAGTGATTTTGTAGTTAGAAATATCCGATGTGAGAATAGAAAGCTTCAAAAGGTGATCCTGAAACTGTCCAACAGTGTACTTGCTTGGGACCTTAGATACTACGAGGAAATTCTTTGTCTCGGTGTATCTGACAATTACGTTGAAGGGCATAAATTTCTAAAATCTATTTTCTCATAAAAAAAATTCTATTTTATAGAACTTGCGTTTTCTGTTTTTCTTGTCCGTATCTGAATCAAAATCAAATAAAAGAAATGCAAAATGACGGTAAGACTGTGTCGATTTCACATCTTTTCTTTCATCGGACATTTTTTATCGGATTGTTTGGATCATGAGTATGTCATCCTCAATAATCTTTGTTTATCAGATAGAATCAATCATTCAAAAATTGAAAGAGATCCGAAAAATATCAGTTAGGACATAAGAAATCACGAGATTAATCGGAATCATCTCTCCAGGGATCAAGCTCATCTACAGAGTTATGAAATGAACTAAGAAAATTGCAATTGAAAAATGTTTTGCACCGAAATTAAATTCAGATATCAAAAGATATCTGATTTATGGCGCGATAATGAATGAACAGTACCTTTTTCAAAAAATCTTGTGCATCTAAGATTGATATCATTTATAAAATTCATACTTTACTGTTTTTTTTATGAAATATATATCATGATGCATTATTTCAGATAATTAATAGAGTAATTTTGTTAACATAGTATTGTTGTGAGTATTTTCTGCATTTATGTCCATTATACACGATAAAAATGCAAAATGAATTATAATTTTTGATCAAATCCAATAAATAAATGCTTGAACCAATTCTGTATTTAGTACACATTGATTTGCAAAGGCCAAAATTCTTATAAAGATCATCTTTAAAGAAGAAAAGCGCAATTTATAAATAGCTGACCATAATTAATGATAATCTCCTTTGACATATCTAATTCTGATTCTACAAATTTGGGGTGCTAATAAACATTTTTTATTTCTGAGGGAATTGTTTTTGTATGGAATATTATATCTTATCAAATGTTGTCTATTTATATAGTATAATAAATCATCCTATCACAGAATCGGTTTTTAGTTCAAAATTTCAACACGCAGTTTTCAAAATTTTAGAAGTTTTCAAGGGATATTGAAATTTCAAATTTTTTTATTCAAAAATGGGTTGTTCAAGCAGTACAAGTTCTGAGCCAAAGCAAGTTGCAAACGCAAGGATTTCTACAGCTAAAGCCCCTATTAAACTGTTTTATCTACCAGGAAATGTTAAACTCACACTAACGAAACTAGTTTCTCAAGGTGTAATGGGTTCAGAAGCTTCTGCGACCGCATCATCAAGTATTAATCTTAATGCAAGGTTTATAGATGTGCCTAACGCAAGAGCAGTGAGAAAAGGCTGGGGAAAAGAATTAACGAGCAAAAGTGCTGAATGTGCCATGTCCATATTTTTAGCAGATATTAGAGAACGTCCGATGATGCTACTTAATATTAAAACGCTAAACTGGCTTGCAAAGCAAGTTACGCAGAAAGGTCAGTTGTATGTTGTTTTAATCTGCAGCAACGAGCTTGAAGTATCGGAATTCAAATCACATATAAGTGCAACTGATATCGACACTATTGTTATCAAAGATGGTGACCCAGAATCTGTTGTTCAATTTACAGACGTTGTTACAGCAGAAGTAGTCAAGTTCAATGAAAGAAAGAAGAAATTCAGTGAGACATCTCCAAGATCACGCTAACCTTGTTATTTATATTTTGTTGTCAAGTTTTCTTTATTTCAAATTTATCCTCAAAAATGTATGGTTTTACACATTTGTTGGGTATAACTATATGTTGTACTCATTCTACGCATATCTTCGATTACTTATTATACAAAAGAAATCAAAAATTGAACTGTCATATCATATATCATTGAATCGCTAAGATAAATGATGTTTCGATGTACAACTTTATCATAGCTAAGGATTCCTTCCTTAATACCCTATATTTTCAATAAATTGTATGTATTGTAAATATTATTATTGTAAATTTTAACCTGATTTTTCATATATGACGCATATCTTCATAATATGAACTAAATATGACTAATTATTGTATTATATCATATCATTGGAGGGAAATATCTTAATATTGAAAATTTATTTCTTTAAAAGCAACATATGACAATGAAACAATACTATTTCTATTAGGTATATGTTGATGTTAATATGCTTTTGAGGTAAATTTTGGAAAAATTAAAAAATTTATCTAAAATTTTGAAAGTAAAGGATATATTTTTATTTTACAAATTAAAATTAAGCTTTCCAAGAAAGAACACTTGAGCCGTTTCCTCTAACAAAGGCAAATGCAGGAGGAGCATTTGCTATAGTCTTCAAAATTGCGTCGTAAGTATCTCCGTCCATGTCATCCGTTGGAACAAACAGAGTTGAAACAACAATTGCTGCATTACTTGACAACTCTCTAACGATATCTGAGAAGAGAAGGAACTTTACAAATCCTTCATTTGCGTTTTTATGAGTTAATTGTTCCCAGAAACTCTGAATTATTGGAGAAGGAGATTGTTTCTTTTCAGACAACTCCATAGAAATGATTTCCGCTTTGATTCTAAACTTCTCACATAACTTGCTCATTCTCAATTCAGCAGCTTGAACTGTATCTCCATTTGAAGTGTAAGCAACGTTTATAACTCTCAGTCTCTTCTTCAAGTACTTTGAGATGATATAGCCTGCCAACAAAGTCAATCCTCCATCGTCACAAAGCCAATAAACATCAACAGAACTTCCATTCAAATTCAAATCTTGTGGTTTTGATACCAAAAACCAACCAAATTTCGCTTCCATTACATCCAAAACAATAGCTCTTACATCATCATTTGATTTACCATCGATATCGATGAAAACAGTATTAGGTCTAAACGCTCCAACACCACTATTTAACAACATATTACTTAAAGCATCCAAAAGATTCGAAGCAATAACTGTTTCGTAGAAAATGTTGTGTTTTTCAGCGAAATAGTTTTGATATTGGTTACGATGATCGATAGCTACTTGTAGATCATTGTCTTCTTTAAACCATTGAGATACAATAACGAAACCTTCTTTTCCTAAGCATTGATCAATAAAAGGTATCGAATTCTCTTCAAATTTTTCATTTTCATCGACAATCAACAACATGTTCATTCTGAACAATTTAGGGTTCAAATTGATTCTCTGTGTTGTCAATGCGTGTTTGTATGCTTGATAGAAGGCACGTGCTTGGAGGACAGAGCCCCAATTCTTTCCATTTGGTCCTTTATAATACGACCAAAGATAAATAATAATGAATAAAATCCAATTGATTATAGATGCTTGGTAATCCATCATAAACTGCATTGCAACAGTTAAAATGGCACCAAAGAGACTAAACCATGGATTTCAATACTTAGATTTAGGTCTCTAGCCTGGAATATGTAACATTGATGCAATGAATACACACATATTCATGACAAAAGAGATTTGAAGGAAGAAAATGGTATTGATATTAGCTGTGAAGTCCAAATTACCTATTGCAACGAAAATTGCTGTAATAGCAAGTGGGAACCAATAATTATAATGCCATTTGATCGGAGGAATCAATTCATCAGCTGCTAAGTCAACTAGATAGCCAACTTCTGAGTTAACGGAGCTCATGGAGTTGTATAAACCGAAAACAATGAAAGTGACTAAACAAATCCAACGATTTACATTAAATGAGACTAAAGGTGCAACAATATTATCAATAAGGAACTGCCTTTCACTACATAATGCAATGAGAATAATTGTAACATGCCAAAGAAGGACGTAAACTCCAAACGACCACCATAATCCACGAGGAATCATTTTTTGAGGTCTTTTCAAGTTCGATGCGTAAGCAAAACATCCTGTTAATGCTGTAAATCCTGGAGACACCATATAGAAGTTGGAGAAAAACTGAGAAACAGTAACCTTGCCCCAACAATTAATTCTGAAATTTTCTTCGCTTGGTCCTAAAAATCCGAGTGTTGAACCTGGAACCTTGATGTATCGTGTGATTATATTTCAAAATGAATAAAGGTGACCAAACTATTTTTTGAAAGTCCGCCATATCTTTAATGGTACTATTTCAGCGTGTACAATGAATACAAAAATTCTAAGAGTGCCACATAAAATAGTACTTTAGACTTGAGTTAATGCTACCAAGCAAATGTTAAAAAGATGACTTTAGTGTTTTGATAATCAAAGATTAAAATCATTATTGTCTAAATCAATAATCATAACGCCAGAAGTTAATGTTTTTTCATCAGTGCTTTAAATCCACTTTTAAAAGTATACCTCAAAAATCAAAATATCAAAAAAAATTGGCCGATAGGTTTGGCTTTAATTTTTGTCTGCTTTTATGATTTGATATGGATGTTATAATTTTAAAAGTTGAGCCAAATTCACCAATAGATTTTTGAGATTTGCAAATACTCAATAATTTTCAGCGTGTTATCTTTTATTAAAAGAACTATTTGGTTTCAGTATCATATAAATTGATATTTACTTTCTATTTGAACCTTCATTTAGCTAATGATTTAATAATACAGATTTCATCTAGTCCTTATAAGAGAATTTTGAATTTGTTATAATAAAAAAACAAACAGATATAGCTTACACTTCTATAATAAAGATACCTTTTATAGAAATCAGTATGAAATGTGTTTTGGCTTATTGGAAGCATATCAGACATAATCACCATAATCAAAAAATCTATATACCCAATAAGTAATAAATTTGTCGATATAGATTTTCCATAAAATTAGTTTTTAGTCTGATCTTAAAATAAATTTAATTTTTTATAAAAAAAATCACATTTAAAAGTACCTTTTTAGTAGCTCGAAATCCTGTTGGTGGATTTCGGGCGTACTTCAAAATTAGCTTTTCTTCTACATATGCAAGCTATATTTTAAATATGGAGCAAATCGGATCGGCGAAAGGAGTTTAGTTACCTTTATCCGATTGGAAATTAGTTGAAGTTCGTTATACTTGATCTAATATTCAATACATATTGTTAATGTTCTTTCAAATGGTATTAAATCAATTGCATTCTCATAAAGAAATTACAAAGAATACCAAAAATCGAAATATGGACTTCGAAATCCTTTTGCTAGTGTATTACTATGAAATCCTACGTAATAAAGATGCACAAGCATTATGTATTGAATTTCTTTCAATGAATGAAAAAGTCGATATTATTGAATTGAAAATGATCGTTTTGCGGGAAAGATCTGGCAACGCATCGTTTGAGATTTTTTATATGAATTGTATTTGTACATATCCTGCGCAAAACGTATGGTAAAAAATATTTGAATATTCCCCAAAATTCTAAATAAATTTTGACTTTCCTTTTCAAATCATTAGGAAATGAGATTGTAACCAATGTAAGGGTTTTTAACTTCTTAAATCATATAAGTAATAACTCATATTTTCTGTTGCGAATCGTTGTCAAGAATTTTTCTGAAAAATGTTTACCATATTATTTTTTCTGAGAACTTTATATCGACTAATCTAAATCATTTTTCATTTCGAGCTTTGCAAACCTCAAGCCTGGAGAAACAGCAACAGTTGGTGGCAAGTCTGTAGGAAGAAAGAGGATGGATGGTCATGCAGATCAACGCTTCAAAGCAAATAGACCATCTAAAATCAATCAAAAGGTAGAAAGAGGTGCAGCACCAAAAAAGAGATAAGCTATTGATTCCATTAAGATTTTTATTTTATTTACTTATTTGACTAAACAATACACCTTATTTGTATATATTTAGTTATTATATGAACTTGTATATATATTGTAACTTCATGATATAATATACATGTTTTGGCTCTATAAAACAACACATTTCATTCTACCTAATTCATGAAAATCAGCAAAAAAAGCAATTGAAAGAAAAATAATCGTTTCTCTGCAAACTCTTTAGAGAACATCGGTTTTTTTAAATTTATAGTTAATGAAATGATGTAATAGGATATTTTGAGCCTTTTGAGTTAAAATATGGTATGATTTTTAAAAAATAACATGAATCAAATTGAAATTGGTTTATTCAATATAAAACAAACTTATTTAATTAAACATATATAATGACAAAGAGAAAAATCATATTAACTGATTAATTACTTTGTTTTCAATTACAAAACTGATGAAAAATTACCAAGATGCAAGCATTTTAGATCTGCTTGTAATCTTTTGAGGTTCTTTGTAGGAACTGCTAATCTCTGATATAATAGATTGCATGTGAGTTGTTCCATTCTTAGTTTGATCTTTAATTCTGTGAGAAATTTTCTTCTTTTGTTTCTTGACGAAGTTGATGAAAGCGTCTCTTTCCTTTGATTCCTTCATCAACAAATTGTAAGCAGAAGTATCTGTTCTAAGGAGGCAGGCCTTATCTGCGAATTGATTGAATGAACAGGCTCTGAACTTGATCGATGAGATTGGAATTGCATCGCAGAATACTAACTTGGAACTGTGATTTCCTGTCTGGAAATCTTGTACTAAAATAAGGATATCGTTGAAAATAAATGCAATTCCTTTTTCTGTCTCACGTCCTGTATTTTGGTCAAGGAAGGAAAGTTTGTATTGATCCAAATATTTACGTCCTGGACGCATTACTTGGAAATAAGCTGGTACTTTAGAAATAGATTCGGAAATGTTGAAAATCTGATCTTGATTGGTTTCATCAGATTTTTCCTTGTTCATTTCTGCACCGAGAGCGATAAACTTATCAAGTAACTCTTTGTAAATTTTATGTATGAACATGTACTCATATACAAGAATGTCAAAGCTTATATAATGTTCTTGTAAGTATTCAGATTAAGTGATAACATTTTGTAAGTAACAAAATACAAATAAAACTAACGTAAATAAACAATCTATTTATTAACAACAAAGATATGAAATCGTATTTGATATCAATCGAATGATATTCTTAGAATTGGTGATAGCCAAATCTTGCCTTAAGATGAACGCCGCAAAATACTACTCTAGGTACATTACAAAGGAGTTTTTCGTTATCTGTATCAAAAAGATAAGCAACAATGCATGTTCTGTCCCATTTCCCTTCTGAATTTCTTGGCATATCGAAAAACTGAATTTCTCCGAATTTCTCGAGTTCGTATTTGAATAAAACAATGTCTAAATCTGCTGGCAGTTCATAGAAGATGACTGCACGCTTATTTTGTTTTTTCCCCATTTTGTCACTTTTTTGATTATAAATTGACAAAATATGAAATCTCACTTAAAAAGAATCCAACAGAGTTATTTCTAAGCTTCTGCCTCTTAATACACTCCAAATAACACATTTTAGTATCTAGATATATCAAAAATGAAATTGATATAATCTCATTTCACAAAATTATGCTATTCTTATCTTTGTATTGAGTTGAGAATATAGTGTAAACACAAGTGATACTGGCTACTATACAGTCACTAATAATAAGCTTATTATAATGTTAAAATTTGTTATTTTCATAAATTTTTCATATCTAAGGATAAGCATTTAGAAGATAAGTAAAACATGAAGAATACTTAAATGGATTGATTCCAAAAAAAACTTGATACGCTTTATATAATAAAAATTTGATTTGAAATTCAAAGATATCCATGCTAAGCTATCAATATCAACTTGACTTTAGTTGTGTTTAATATTATCATGTTATTGTCCTATTACTCATTTTTGAATTGTTCCAGAGAAGAAATTTGCACTACTAAAAAAGTGACATTTTTATTGGGCGAATGGAAAAGAAATATTGGATACATAAAACCATTCGTCCGTCAACCTATCCTATAAATTTTATCACAGGAAATTGGTTTGACGCTGTAAATGAAGGAATTGAATATACAATCATTAATTATTTAACGCATCTTCAAGTATTTGAAGTCAAATTAGAAAATGGAATATACCGCTCGATGTATCCAAAAATATTACAACAATTCATGTCGAAAGTGTACGCAATTGTCAAAGGAAAACCCGAAAATGGAATAGATACCTTTTTTGCGTTAAGAAAAAACGATATAGTCCACTACATATTCGATAGAAAAGAAGCTCTATTCAAAGTTCTCCACGTTCTTGAGTTAAAACCGTTAGGAATTAACCCAACCAACCTTTTCATGATAGATAGCCTTTTAATAACATCTTGCCCGCACGGATCTCTTTCATCTTTCGATATTAACAACTGGAGGATAACGAAAGTTGATAAACCAACGAATTTTGTTTTATTATCTTTTATTACTCCAGGAAAGACATTATGTAGGATAGAAGGAGGAAATATTATCGCTTATTACAACCCTTACACCCTCGAACTGCTCTCTAAAAAGTCAATTTCAGTTACAGGCTACAAATTGTTTTCTGCTTTCCAGTATATGGATGGCGCCATCATCTGTTATGTTTCTGAGACGGAATCTGAAGAGGGAATACCTCCAATGTTCTATTACATCTCAGAAAATGTCGAATTAACCGAAGTTGACACTTTAGTACAAATTCAGCAAGTAATTCACGAGGGTCTACCATTTGATGAAAAATCATCGTGCTTTTTTACAGAAAAAATGGAGTTTTATCAAATTTCAGACGAATTAAACTTCAATGTTACAAAAATACCAGTTACTACAAGAGAAGAACATTACTTTACTAAGCTCTTGCCATTCGCTGACAAGGTTTTGATGGCTATCGCGATAAGTGGCGAATCATTGTTAATATCTCCTCCTCCAACGAAGCATACGCTTGTAAATCTCTCCCTTCATAATCACAAAAAGAGACAAGAGTTTACAAGCGTATGCTTCGTTGAGAGAGGGAGAATACATTTAACAATGGATTCGCCGGACACTTATCGGCGGAGCAGGCCATTGCAAAAGAACCTGTGGTCAGGCGAATGGACAAGGACTTAAGATAAGTAAAGTAGTATCTTCTCCTGAAGTAACTGGGTAAGTTATTTTTGGATTAACAAATTTAGTAATTCCGTTCTGAGCGTATTGGTTATCCCATATTGTCTTTTTGGCGTAAAATATAGAGGCACGATTATTTTGTGTATCATCCAGAATGGTAGAGAGGACCCTCGTAATTACTTGCTGAATTTTGTAACTAAAGTGTCAACTCGGTAATTTCCGACACTTTTCTGGATGATAATAGAACATTGGAGGTTTCCCTCTGTCAGATTCCGTCCTCATGAAACATAACAGATGATCTTCCAGCTTGCCTCGTTTCTTCTTTCACTGTATCGCGAATAAGCCCTTTCCATTTTCGGGTTTTTTCCTTTCGACAAATTGCGTAACACATCCTTCGACATGAATTGTTGTAATATTTTTGGAATACATCGGACGCGTATATTCCATTTTCGTTACATTTGGACTTACAAATACGCTTGAAAGACTGCGTTTAGATAATGGCAAGTTAAGCTGATATGTATGTTTTACAAATTCCTTCATTTGACATGCAGATCAAACACATAATTTCCTGTGATTAAAAGTTTATAGGTACTAGGTTGACGTGACGAATGTTTTATGTATCCAATATTTCCTTTTCATTCGCCAATAAAAATGTACTTTTTTTAGTAGTGCAAATTTCTTCTCTGGAACAATTCAAAAATGAGTAGTTAGGACAATAACATGAGATATATAAATTCATAAAACAGCGCAACTAAATGTAATTGTTGATATTTTGAATATCTTGTAACATCGGAGATATCTTTGAATTTCCAAAATCAAATTGTTTAATTGATTTATAAATAAAGCGTATCAAGTTTTTTTTTGGATCTAATCCATTAATTATCTTCTCATGTGTTTTACCTTTCTTCTAAATGCTTATCCTTAGCATTGATGAAAAAATTTTATGCAAAATTTGTAACAAATTATATAAACACTTATACATAAGCTTATTCTTAGTGACTGTATTCGTAGCACTATTATCACTTTTGTGTTTCCACACTATCATTTGTCTACACCAATACAAAGATAAAGCAATAGCATAATTCCTTGTCGAAATGAGAGATTATATGTTTTTCATCATTTCATTTTTTGATTATCTACGATACTCAAATGTGTTATTTGGAGTGTAATTCAAAAAGAGGACAGAAGTCCTTAGAAATAACTCTGTTTATGATGGGAATTCTTTCTTTAAGTGAGATTTTTCCAATTTTTGTCAATTCTCATAATCAAAAAAGTGACAAAATGGGGAAACAAAACAAAATTAAGCGTGGCAAGTACATTCTTACTCTATGAACTGTAGCGAGACTTAGACGTATAGTTTTTTGTACCAATAATACGAACCTCGAGATAATTCGTCCAACTTTTTCGGTTAATTCGATCATTTTCTGAGATGTAATAGAACATGGATGGTATTCCCTCTTTCAGAATTCCGTCTCAGAAATAACAGATGATGGCCGGGCCATCGCATATACTGGAAAGCAGAAAACAATTGTAGCCTGTTTAACTGAAATTGACATTTTTAGAGAGCAGTTTACGAGGCGGTGTAAAGGGTTTTAAATAAGCGATATAAAGAAGAGCATTCGTCATGTTTTCCAGTAGAATCGGGCAAAGCCGTCGTGTCTTCAACTTGAGGTTCACTAACATCGAAGGCATGTCCATAAGACGTTCTTCTTCTAACCTCTCTAGTCTGTTTGGATAATTGGCACGTGCTGTTTCCAAATCCATTTCGTAGCGAAGACCAGAAATTTTCATAGACTTTTATGGGTCTTCCTTCCTATATTTAAACTTCTTTGAAACTCTCCAACCATATCTTTCAAACTCTGCTTTTATTCTAGCAGACCTTCTATCCATTCTATACGGGGGCATTTTATAAAAATAAAAAATATTTTTTTCTTTACTTTACATAACCACCAGCTACCAGAAGTCTTTGACGCCAACCCATACCAGCTAATGAAGGTTGACTTGGTTTAGTTTGGAAACTAAACTTTGGTTTTGGTTTATCTTCAGTTTTTGGCTACCTTCTTCTATTGGTTTTTCGTCACTTTTCGGTTCCTCTGACTTTACCTCACCTGCAGGAACAGTTGTGTCGTCAACATCTTCATAATTATCATATGCCATTTGTTTTTGTTTTCTTTCAACTTTTTGTGTTTGTTGTAAAGTTTAGAATATTTCGACTCTAAGTCAATGAGATGTTCTATAATGA
>NC_067204.1:3126144-3149350 GCF_026262505.1 Trichomonas vaginalis G3 | reverse complement strand
TCTATAATGAACTGTTGGTCAGTGAAGTAAACTTTTCCATCTGTTGTCTCGAAAGCTCCTTCAGACTTCAATATTTTATTTGTGAGAGTCTGTTTCTTTTTTGAGATACTTGCCGTTCCATTTCTATGAAAAGTGACTTTGTAGTTAGGGTTTGTATTTCCAGACCTGGCACTTTCTATTATTGAATTTTTCTCTTCATCGGTAAGTTCTTTGACAGGTTTTGACAATGGTTCTGAACTTTTTGTTTGTTGTGGTCAAATCTACCGTTCAACTTCTTCGGTCATTTCATCTCAGTAAAAAATTTATGTTTGTTTTTCAACTGGTTGTTTAGGTTTTTTAAGTCGGTCTAAAACTTCCTGAGGTATAGGAAGAACTTGACAAACACGTGGTGTAACTGCTGGAAGTCGACAAATCCATCTTGAACCCATTTGTCTCAATGCTGTATTGTTCATTTCATCTCAGTAAAAAATTTTACATTCCCCACGTTTGAGGCGGTTGCGGTTGGTTATTGTTTACCCATTGTTGTGCGGTTATATCCTCTGTTAAAGAATCTTTCACCTTGGTCCATATAGTGTCCTGCTTGGTTATAGTAGTCATTTGCTTTGTTATAATAGTTTCCTGCTTGTCTTCCTACATTGTCCATCCATCCTTGAACTTTTCCTCTTGTTTCAGGATTTGGAATAAGATTTGCTGCATCTCGTGCTACATCCCAACCTTTCTGTACAGTTTGTATAATAGGTTGTGCTTTCTCTTTAAGTATACCTAATGTACTCAAAATCTTCCTTCCAACTCCAAATACACCTCTGGCTATTGTTCCCACTGCGGGCAAAAATCTGGATGCAACTCCTGCTAATGCGCCAAATAACCCATTTCTTATGGGTAAAAAATGACGAATCCAAACAAGGACCCTATGTTTCTAAAGCGACAAAGAAAGCACTCATGATAAAAATCTTTAGTTCAACACCAAATGCTTGGTTTATGGATATCTTGGAAAACATTCCGAGGTATAGAGAAGATGGACCACCATACTGGCTAATATTTGTCGGTCAAAACACAAGATACTGTGAAGCCATACCATTACAGTCCAAAAATATTTTAGATGTGAAAACTGCTTTGACAATATTCGTTGACAAATACCATCCAACAAAACTGACATCTGACTGTGAAAGTTCTTTCAAATCAGATGATATTAAAAACTATCTGCGTTCAAAAAATGTAAACCAATATTTCATTGTCGACCAAAACCATTCTGCTCTTGGTGTCATTGACAGTTGTATAAAAATCTTAAGAGACTTAAACCAACCACAAGGTGGTGAAGCAAATGAAATGTCATATGACGACAAATATAGACACTTCTCCATGGCAAAGATGAGACAAGTTTTAAATATTTACAATAGCCGTAAACAAAAAGGTTTGGGAAACCACTCCCCCGAAGAAATGAAAAACAACCCTGACTTAGAGAAAGACTATATATTTAATAATTTAGTCAAAAGAGACAAACAAGAAAGAATGCCGGGCTTCAAACTTCAGAAAGGTGACAAAGTAAAAATAGAAATACCTAAACGCGACCCATATGAAAATACTATTGACTATGACAACAATGGGAACCCGACAGGTACTCACATTCGTGTTCGTAAAAATAGAAGAAAGTATACAAGAGAATATTATGAAGTTTTAGGCAAACATGGCAAAATGTACAGACTGCAAGCAGAAGATAAAACGACTATTGTCAGACCTCGTTTCAAACTTGTCAAAGTTCAAGGTGGTATACTTTCAAAGACAGTTCCTAACAAATATAAGACAACTCCTGACGAATATGCTAAAGAAGTTGAAAATGACGACTAAGCGTTTCTATACCATGCGTAAACTGTCATGTAAGGTGGCATGTAGTCTTTACTTTGTCCCGTTGTTTGCGTATACCCTGAAACGCGATGTGTATGGTTTCCTTCTCCCTGAGTGTCATCCCAGTAACAATTTATAGCAAACTTAACGTCGTCTTTAACATCATATCCTTGACCTTTTGTCATTCCTGACCAATCCCAATATCTATGCTTATGCCAACCTGCTTGAGATGTAGTTAAATTTATGTAATGACTGTGTGCAGGTAAGTTTTCACCTGAAATCGTTTTACTTCCACCTGTTTCCTTTGAAGAGTTTGCACAATACAAAAACCTGTCGACTATTTGAGTCCAAGTTCCGAGACCAAGTACTACTTCTGGTCTGGTAGAGTTCATTGACGTATAAATAGAACCTATAGGATATACTGTTTGAAGTATTTCTGTCTTTAATGTTTGAAGCTCTGTTTTGTCTGCTTTCTTGTCATATAAATCTTGAGCAGTGAATTTAACTTTATTTTCATCCTCCATGACAAAAACATTTCTACATCTAATTTCTTTCTTCGTTGTTATGTCGTCATCCGATGTTAAACCTTGTGGAAAGTTAGGAGGTTTCCAATACAATACATCCCCACCAGCTCCTTCAACCGTTCCTTCAATATTTTCTATACCAACAGTTGCGAAGAAATCGTGTGTATGGTTCTTATCTGCTTTCTTTTCAAGGCTAACGTTTAAGTCTGTTATTTCAGAAGATGTATGTGTATGTCCAACGTCACTTTTACTGTTTAAGGTTTCTTGTAAGTCTGTTATTTCAGATATAGAATGTATATGAGTCTTTTTAGAATATTCGTTTTCAGCTCTTGTCACTTCACTTGACATTTTATTGTCAACATATGTTTTGTCTGCTAGTTCAGGATGAGTATGTTCTTTTGTTGCATAAGCATTGTTAGCTCTTTCTTCTTCTTTTTGCTATTGCATCGTCTACATATTCTTTGTCAGCTTTGTTGTCAACATCTGCTTCAAAAGAAGTTCACTTATAGGTTTCTCGTTTAAAGTTCCTTTTGTTGGATTTATACAGACAGTATGGTTCTTATTGTCTTGAAACAGAAACTCATCTGTCATTGGGGTTAATGTCAGTTTTAAGTTTCCTTCTTTCAATGACTCAGATATCTTAGAATAGTTTGAAAAGTTTGTTGTGTTCTTATTTAGAGCTTGCATAATGAGTTGTCGGTTGTGTTGTATTTCTCTCATGGAAGCAATATCTTTCGACATTTTTATTCTAGATAAAATATGCTTCAATAGAAAAAGAAAATTCAAGAGTTGCTACAACTAAACCATTAGATGAACTTTTTACTAATGTCGGTCAAAAGTTTGAGACAGAGACCGTAAAGCATGAAGGCTATCGTTTTGACTACCCATTAAGATGGCTAAGGACCCATCTGTCACAAAAGCTATTGGCTTTCGTAGAATGAAGTTTGTGTCTGTAGAAGATAAAAGTTTTCCATTTATTGTAAGGTTTCATATAGATTATATATCTGAAGGGAAACGAAAAATGTGGGAAGAAATTGAGCTAATACAAGTTGACCTTTCATCTTCTCTACAGACTGCGTTAAAAAATATAGAAGATAAAATAAAATCATGTTATGCAAAATATGCCGATGAATATGCAAATACCGAGAGCACACTTTATGTGAGAATTGTATATGACAAACAAAATTCACAAGTGTCATTTCAAATCTACGAAGACAATCCCAAGAAAGACGAACAAATATATACAGAATTCACTGCAATGTCATGGTATTATTTGCAAAGAATGTTAAATCAGAAAGTCAAACTTCCTTTAGCAAATATTTACAGTCGATATGCAAGAGATGAACCATATTTATTTAAAGATGTTTTCGACCCAGCTGCTATTATTGTTCATGCTTCATTTTCTGGCGCCCAAAACTCTTTTTTATGCTTGGCAAATGACTTTTACGAAAAACCTACAAAGTTATACGAACCACCAAGTGGAAGTATTTCAGGCTTTCAAGTATGGTTTACTACAGATGGAAGAAAAAAGAATAATTCCATTATACCATGCGTTTTACTTAGAACTTAGTTTCATATACAACTACTATCGAACGGTAAAAATATAATTTTTTAATACGGTTGAGTGTTGGATTTGGTTGCCAACTAGACTGTGGTGCAGGTTCAGGCTGTTGTATAACAGGAGCTTGCTCTTCTGGTTCAGGGTCTTTAGGTATAATACCAACAAACTGACCTACTCTTTTACCAATATTTTTGACTCCGTCCAAATTCCCTTTCCGACAGATTTTATTCCATTCCATATACCTTTTCCAACATTTCGAAAGAAGTTTCCTATTCTTCCAAAGAAACCCATTTTACTATATGTAAAAATCTAATGTCCGCCTAGTCTCTTACGTTTCCTGTTGAGTTCCATAGCATTCTTTAACTGGAGCTCATACATTCTGTTTCTCCTCTGGTAGAAAACATATTCTGGGTCAACTCCTGTGTTCGCGTCATCTGCATAAAGTTGTTTATATCCCACTTCAGGGTTTGTATAAAACTCTTTCCATTTCATATTTGCATACCATGGTGGCAAACCTAACGCAGCGTCATTTGACATGGCAGTTTGCATTTGTACATCTGTTGGCACTTGACCATAGTTTGCCATTGCAGTTTGTATTCTAACTTCATTTGGAATATTCTCTGGGTTGTTGTCCAGGTTGCTGTGCATTCGCTAAGTTCTGTGCGTCCATTTAATATTAGATAAAAATATCTCTTACGAGTACATATACTGAACATTTGCAGGCATTGGTTCATCTTCATATTCTCTGTACTTTTCTGCCACGTCAAATAAATAAATGACACAATGGAAAAAACCTAAAACAAGTAGTCCTATTTCAAACCACATTTACTTACTAATAAAATTTCTTTGTTATGACACTTTCTCCAGTTTATAGGACCTCTCTCATATTCTATCTTGTCATATATAAACTCATAGTCATGTATGTCCTCTAACCATCTCATAACGGTTTCCAAACCACTTTTATCGGATGTAAAGTAAAAGCATGGATGGTTATGTAAAACGTCTAAAGTTTCTAAAGAGTCTCTCAAAGTCCAGTCTACTTGGTATTGAAATCCCATTGTTTATAGAACGGCGGGTCCACTATAAGAAAACATTTTCCTTGTCTTTATATTTTTCATACAACTCTGTCCAATGACATCTCACAAACTCTATACCCTCAATATATTTTTCTATGTCCTCTTTGAAAACATTTGTATAGTTAAGATATAAAACTTTTGACATAAGTGTTTCAATGTCATGAACTCTTATAGAACCACTATATAATAGTCTAGCAGATATACTATCCCAGTCTATATATTCTGCTTTTTTCAAAACCTCTCTCACAATATTTTTGTTATCTAATGGTATACGTTCCATCTTACCTATAGGTATCTTCTTTTAACTCTTTCAATATATTGTTTGTGTCTGGTATATGTTAGACGGTCCATATAGTTGTCGAAGTCATTGCATATAATCTTTGAGTCTGGGAATATTGTATGGCACAAATGGGATATATAGAAACTTCCACCGAACAAATCTACAAATGTTAGACCATTCGGTAGTTTCTTAAGTTCTCTCAATATAATATCTTTACATTTACTCTTATTTCCAAAGAACGGTAACGGTGGTTTTGTAAAATTCATTTATATATAATAATAAAAATGTTTTTACCCGAAAAGTGACAGAAAAGTGACAAAGCATGAAAACATATATATTTTGTGAAAAGCGACACATTATATAATGTTTTCGACCCAGAAGAAGGCTTCTTCCCAGAAGCAATGGAGGAAGAAGAAGAGTCCTCCGAATTCACACCAGAAGACTAACAATTTTCCGAATAAAAACTTCATTTATACTAAACATCTTCGGGGCTAGAGGGCACGAAGTGCCTGGAAGCCCCACTACCTTTTTTTTTTTTTTTTTTTTTTTTTTAAACAATTTTAAATTCCTACAAAGCGGATAAATTTACATATTACATAATGTGCTCACAAATTGTAAAATCAAACTGGAACAATTTATCCCAAACTTTAGTTAATATTGCAAATCAATATTTGCCATTTTTAGATGAAGAAAAGCAAATATATATATTTACTGAAATAACTGGCAATTATCAAAATTTTGAAATTTCAGTTGCAAACTTGTTACTTTTTTATGAAAACAATGAAGAAAAATTAAGCAACTGTTTTAATTTAACATTGTTCCAGCAAATTTATTCCAAAAATGGAATCGAGCAAATGATGATTTTTTGCTGCAAATACAATTTGTTGCAATAACACTTCTATCAATTTTTACAATCTCCTTGAAATTGAAGAAATGAATCCAATTGATTTTTTTTTATTCTCAATTCAATATAAAGAGATATTAAATTGCGATGATTTTCCAAAAGTTACAGAAGTAATCACAGGTTTAATCTCAGCTTCAAATATTAATGCTATTATGCGAATTTGCCAAAAAATTTTGGATAAAATTACATTTTATAAATGTAATTATTGCCATATTACCTCAATATGGAATTTTATCACAAATGCAGCAATAATTCTTCCTGATGAAGATTTATTAATCAAATTATTAAAATTCATAGAAAAAACAGAAAAAGCAACAGATGAATTATTCGAACCGGAGAATGATTTGGGTTTCTATGAATATTTAAATTCGATTTTCTCAGATATTACATCTGCGAGAAATAAGCAATTTCTCTTGGAATTTCTAAATACCCATGAAGATGACTTCACTTATGATCAAACATTGTGAGGTCATTTTTGATCAACAAATTAATTGAAATTCCGATCAAAAAAAATTCACAAATTGGATCAAAAAAATCGAATCTCAAGTTCAAATAAAAAATTTCTACATTTTTATCAAATTTAGATTTTTTTTTTCAAATCATGCGAATTGATTGAATAATTGCATATTTTATCCCATGCATCTAGAAGTATGTGTAATATTTTTGCTTTCATCAAGAAATTGTCGAATTTGATCTTAATTTTTTTTGAAAAATATACTTTTAGAAAAAGAAATAGTGATTAAATAGCTGCCCATGCTGTAAAAGGTTATTTTTACAAGTAAAAAAAATTGTTTATTTCGAGCAAGTCGAGGCTTTTTTACCATCTTATTTTGAAAATTTACGAAAAATTATATCTGAAAAAACGCTTCATTTTGATATCTTACAATGATAAAATACCAATGTTGCTGGGATATAATAGCTACACCTGGACATCTACTACATTAATGCGTATGACAGGTAAAGTTGATTTCAAAAGTATAGCCTGGAAAGATTACAATAAATCAACGATAATTCAAAAAAATTTCTTATAAGTTAACATAATAAAAAAATAATTTTATATTTCTTGTAGTATACTTAAGTATATAATATATTTAAATCTTAGAATGAAAATTCGGGACGCCCTAGCTATTCAATTTTCCCTTAGGACGCCCATAAACCTCTCAAAAATGTGATGTAAATATCACAATTTTGAGAAATTTACACTAGGACGCCTTAGGACGCCAACCCCCTTTTTTACCCCGGAATTCAGATTTCTGTGAAAATTTATTCTCATTTGCTAATATTTTGGTATGAAAAATAAGATCTATCAACATTTTAATTCCAAATTTGTATTCTTTTGTCTTTTATTGACTTTTCCACTTTTTTTCAAACTTTCTCGTTTATTAATCCGCTTGATTATATTGATTTTATGCATATTAACACATATCAATCTCATATTAATTTGATTATTCATATTTCAGATGCTGAACGATAAAAATAATTTGAGTTTTCAATTTGATCAACATCAATTATTTCTAAATTCAACAATTCGACTATTATTTATCATATCCAATATCAAGCTATCAATTTAATATTGAAAAATTGAAAATGCTGACTCAGAAAACCGATGGTAAATTATTACTTTTGTTAAGTTTATTTTTATAAATTTTATCGTTTGTTTCCAGCGTGTTGCTCTACTACATCATACTAGTCAATAATTTTAAGCTTCCAGGATTTACTACGCAGAGAAATCATTCAAAATTTTCTGACAATTATTTCTTACATAGATTATCAAATCCTCCTACTGACCATACAACAGTCCAAAATGTTGATCAAATTCAGAAAAATCTTTTTTCTGAAGACATAATATCAAAATGAGTATGAATGAATCTCGTGCTCTTCGAATCATAACTGGCTTCTTAATGCCACATATTAAAGCCATTAGAGAGGCCAAAGACTCCAAGCGCAGATCCATTTTCAACGAATTAATCCAAACCGAGAGAAATTTTGTTGAAGGTTTAATTACTTGCGAAGAAATCTACTACAGACCACTCGATCAATCAATCAACTCTAAAAAGCCTTTAATTGATGCTAAAACCCTTGCTTCATTGTTCGGAAATCTGAACCAGATCAGAGATTGTCACGAAATCGGTATCTTAAACGTAATGGACGAGATTCTTCCTGATATCCGTAAACCATTTCCACCAAATGAAAAGTACATTTACTTGGCCAATAAGTTACTAGAAATTCAACCACGCATGCAGTCCATTTACAGAGTTTATTTACAAACAAATGAGAACTCTGATGCCATTTTGGATAAGCTTCGCAAGCATAAGTCCTTCAAACAGTTTGTTTCAAGCTGCATTTACAATCCGAAGGCCAAATGTCGTTCAATTGAAGACTTTCTGATATTACCTCTTCAAAGAGTAGCAGGTTATCGTTGCCTTTTCGAGAGAATTCTTAAGTATTTCCCAGAAGAAATGGTCACATTCATATTTGAATGTTTTATTTACTTTAGAGTAAAGATAATTCATTTTAATTTGATTGAATGATTTGTTGAGTAATCATCTGAGAAAAAGTTATCCAATGGATTACATAGTAGAATGAATAGTTCTCATCGAAAAAATGAACTAAATTATTTAGGATTTCGCTCATCTTATTCATATTCATGATTTTGGTTATTGAAATAGGAATGTTTCACATAAGTTATGCTAAATTCAAGCTTACGATGATTCTTTTGTTGATTGTTTTTTGGAATGGAGAAATGGAATTGTCACCTTTCTATCGTTTCGGAATCAAGATTTTTATATATGGAAGATTTCGAGGAGTTCGACGACTTTGTAGATGATAATGAAGAAGCCGGAGTAACTAAACTCGAAGATCTTGTTGAACCTGATTATGAAATGGAATTTCCAGGATATACTGAATATACAGAAAAATTTAAATTGTTCGGGCGGCAAGTATATTCCGTGACCAAAACAAACAAAAAGTATTGGGATCACTGGGAAGTTCATATTCCAATACCTTCAATTGTAATTTTCTACATAATTTCTTCATATTTCTTCGTTGTTACATTAGTATTTCCACTTTTCGATAATTTTCCGATATTACGATGTGCAGGCTATACGGTATTGTTTGCCTTATATTTATTATCGTATATTAAAATAATTATCGACGGGCCGGGATATTTTCCATTTTCCTACCCCAAAGAAATTCCAAACTCAACACCAACACAATCAGAGAAATCTCCAGCCGGAGTAGTATCAGACCCGCTGCAATATCAATGGGCAAAGAAGCAATCCGGTCCAAATAGATGTGTATTTTCATCTACACTAGGAAGATATGTAATTCGACCAGATCATTATTGTACATATGCTGCATCCTGGATAGGTAAGCGCAATCATAAGTACTGTTTCCTTTTCACGATGTGGGGAACTATATACATCGGTTTATTTATTATTTTAGCCTTCTACGGAATTTTGGCATCGCCTGAACAGGCCTCAACTTTCATCATTTTATTCATTTACGCAATGGCCAGTGTTTTCATTTTTGTTTTATCGGCGTACAGAGCATTTATTACACTCAAATCAATAATAACGAACTATACATCATGGGAGAGATGGAATGATGTCGATACCAATCAATATAATAAAGGTCTCAAATATAATCTTCAGGACGTGTTCGGAACAGGTAATGTATTGACGTGGCTACTCCCAATATCTCCTTTTTCGGATATGAACAACAAAGAACTCATAAAAAATTATGATGAATATAATATCATCGATGTTCATCTCAGAAGAAAGAGGAGGAGACAACGTGAGCGTGAGAAACGTAAAGAACTTAAAGAACAACAGCGCCGCGAAAAAGCTCTCAAGAGATTACACGAAATTCGCGAACAACAGCTCAAGAACTAAGTTTAGTTTGTTTGATCATGATAATATTATCGTATATATGTATTTGTCTTGTTTTAATAATAAATTATTTTGTGTTTATATTTCAGAAAAATTATCGATAAAAAAAGTTTTTTTGAAATGAACTCCTGGACCAGATACTTTAGAGCAGAAGCTATGATCATATAGTCACTTGCAAGAAGCTAAAACAAATCTTCATTGTCTTCAATTTTTAGAATAGATCATAGTAATTGATAAACGAAAGATCGTTATATGATGTTTCATGTATGTTTGTTATGATCAAATTAACTTATTTTTTTCATTAATTTTTATTGTTGCATCGCTTAGCTTACACCACAAATGTTTTCAATTTATGATAAGCCAAAGCATGTAACTTTGTTGAATATCATATTGTTTTCATTGTTATTTGCAATTTTCAAGGATATCAAAATCAAATTTTCTAATTTTAGATGTATTCCATATAATAAATTTCAACATTTTTCAGTATTGTCCACAAAGCAACTCTATTTAAGTGCTAATCAAGATCCAGAAAAACCTGTTCGAAAACAAAGATCTAAAAACGAGGCAACTTCCTCAAAAAACACTACAAATCCTGCTAAAAAAGAACAAAATCCATGCCCAGGTAACAATACAGTTATTGTAAACCATAAATGCAGATGCAAAGCTGGATTTAAAGGCTTCCCATTAGATGAACGTGGTTGCTTCAAATGTGATAGCTGCTATTCAGATGAAATTTGTGCATACCCAGGTCGTTGTACATGTAATTTTGGAATGATGAGAGCCGAAAATGAAGAATGCATTGGATCATCACTCCAAATGCTTTCAGTATATCCAACAACAATAGATAAAGAATACGGAGGTACTGTTACCGTAGAAGTTTATCCAAAAGATGTAACAATTAGAACTTTATACTGCTTTTTCGGGCACCAAGTTACGATAGCTCAAAAAGGTGATAACCCAGGAGAAGTTAAATGCCTTATCAAAGCATCCAAAAAGACAGATTCATTTTTATACGTATCAGATTCAAAGACACAATGGCCTGCTCATGGCCTTTTGATAAGGGTTATTAAGCATCCTAAATCTGACTTCACTCAAGAAGCTCAAATTGCAACAGGTTTATCTCTTTTTGTTTGCTTAGGTTTTACCTTTATTTCCTTCAAATTCTTTAGAGCTCAGGCCGCTAAAGCAGCAAGATACAAGCGAGAGCTTAACTATGCTCCAAATTAGATTATATTATTTGTTTGTAAAGAATTCGTTTATCATGACTTAATTTACATGTTTCATTGCATGAGAAAAATTATAAATTTAACTTAACATATAATCGTTTTAATCAATAATCTCTAATTAAAAAAATATGATAATTTCAAACAAAAAATAAAATTATTGTTAAAAAAAAAAAAAAAAAAAAAAAAAAAAAGGTAGTGGGGCTTCCAGGGGCTGCGCCCCTTCTAGCCCCGAAGATGTTTAGTATAAAATGAGGTTTTTATTCGGAAAATTGTTAGTCTTCTGGTGTGAATTCGGAGGACTCTTCGTGTTTCTCTTCTTCGTGTTTCTCTTCTTCTTCCTCTTCCATTGCTTCTGGGAAGAAGTCTTCTTCTGGGTCGAAAACATTATATAATGTGTAATTGAATGACACATTATATCTTTGTTTGAGTTCGCTCTTGACAAAGAACTTAGTTCCAGGAATACAGAAGACTTCTGTGCGTTGGAAAAGCTGATGTCCTGGAACAAATTTGGCAATTAGAGACTTCTTTTTTCCGAATTGTTCAGGAGTTTCCATGACGACAGTAACAACATCTCCATCTGCGAGGTCTTGTTGTTGTTCGGAAAGGTAAAGAGCAATGATATAAATGGTTGCTGCGTTGAATTCGAGAAAGTCGAATTCAAATTGTGTTGTCGTATAGCATTCAAACCATTTTGTACAGTTGTCTCCGAACTCGTCAACGTATTCATCTTGGTCATATCCGTAACTAAAGACTTGGAATTCGGCAATTGTCTTGTCGAATGACCGTTGCATGTAACGAGGAAGATTTTGACGAACTTGGTATAAAGTTCTCAACATTATGAGCTTAGTAAATGTTGGAAAATACTGAACTAAGACATCGCTAAGCTCAATTGGACTTGAATTGTCTTAGTAAGTTCAATTGAACTAGCAATTGCTTTGTTCAGAACTTCACAGAACTGAGTATTGTATATAGCGTCTGGTTGTGTGTTTTCTTCGGCGTCTTTGAGATATTTAGAGCAAATTTGTTGAAGAATTTCTCTTAATTCGCTGTTAGACTTTTTGGCGGTTATTCTAACAGCTGTGCCAGTTCTTGGAGGTTGTGGGGCTTTGGCTTTGGTTAGCGGTTGAGAATTGTTAATGTTGGCTTCCATTAGACAAAAATGAACTGTTTTTTTCGGACTACTCATAGAAAAGTTTAAAATAAACCGTTTTCGTCAACGGTAACCCCCTCTATTTTTTTATTTTATTTAATAGTTACCGTTGGCAAACCGTTCCATCTCAAATATTGAATGAACTATAAACGTTTTTTGTTTTCTATATATACTTTTTTGTCCAACGGTAAAACTTTTTACACAACGGTTTTTGAGAGTCGTCGCCGTTGACTTTTTTGTAGAGCACTCAAAATAGTATAACTTTGTCCGGACAAGTAAGAGTCTATCGTCGCTACAGGAAAAGTTACGGGCGTTCCAAGGAAGTATACTTTGAGAAGCCTTTTCCCCTTTTAAAACAAGATAGGACGGTTATTTTACAAAACTGACAACACTTTGACCGAGTAGTTTTTTGTGCTGAACAAAAAGTGTCATATAAACATCTGTCAAAAGCCGCTTTTTAACTTCACTTAAAATGCCACGTAAGCTACGTAAGAATATACGTAAGAGGAAGAGAGCATTGAAACATCCAATAGTAAAACTAACACCACAACAACAGTTGCAACAACAAATGCTGAATGACCCCACTATGTTGCAACAAATGTCAAGCAATCCTATGCTTTTAAACCGAGTTGTTGGTGCACAGAGTGGAGGTTTAAGAGCGGCACTTTTAGCGAAAATGGCAGGCTATGGTGGAGCTGCAGACGGAACAGCCTATAACCCTCAAAGTCAAATGAATTTGAGTTCACTCAAAAATCAAATAACAGATGTCAAAAAGTCAAACATAGACATACAGAAGCAAATAAGTGAAAACGAAAAGAAACTAGAATATGACAGACACACAAAGAAACTCAATGAGTTAAACGTAGAGAAAAGAAGAAAGAAGAACAACTGAAAGAACTAAGTACAGAGGAATATGCGAAAAAAGTGTCAGAAAAAGCAACAGAAGTAGCAAAAATGGAACAAGATGTCATAAATTTGAAAAACCATACTACTCAATATAAAATACTGAAAGATGAAGAGATAAAACAAAAAGCCCTGAAGACATATATGGATAGCGATGAGTATAAAAAAGAAGTTGAAGCAAATGTAAAGGCAGAAAAACTTTTACAGTTGCAAAACCAAACCGTACAGTATGAAAACTTAGCACAAGAAAGTAAAAATAACGACGCGGCTATGCAAAAGGCAATGAAAAGCGCAGAATATATAAAAGCTAATAATGACTGGTTAGATGCCCAAGCCAACGCTAAAGCAGCCCAACTTATAGGGTCAATAAGGACAAAAATACAAGCGGATGAAGACAGTTCAAATGAAGCTTTAACAAATGCTGACTTTAAGAACGCCTTCGAAGCTCTTCATAGTAAGGTGAAACAAGTGAACGATTTCTCATCTGGAAAGAAACTGAAGTCTGAAGGTTTCGACAAAGAGTTAAAAGAAGTAGCACAAAATATGACGAAAATAACAGATGCAGCAACGAGACAGGCAGTTCAAAGTGCCTATGACGCCGTTAGAGCAACTGTTGTGAAAAGTCAAGAAAAAGAGTTACAACAGACCAAAACAGACCTAGTAAATGCTTTCTTAAGAACGAAAAGTCAGGTAGGACATTACGCTGCAGATGGAACATATGTGCCAGCTGGTGGAACTTATATACCACCAAACCCTCCAAGAGAAGCACCTGCACCAGGACTACCTAAAACATTTACATCGTCACATGGACACAGACACAGGCATGCACAACAACCAACAGTTCAAAACCCTGCACAACAACCACCTCCACAACCAGCACAGCAACCAACAGTTCAAAACCCTGCACAACAACCACCTCCACAAACAGAGCAAGGACATAAAAGAAGTAGAGAACAAGGAAACCAAGAATTCTTAAAAATGCTTAAAGAAGAGTGTGGTTTCCCAGATACTGTTGACTTTAGTGACAGATATAAAGAAGCTATTGGAAAGTTCAAGGATGGAAATACTGACCCGAACCTATTTAGCTTTATGGCTCAGCACCAAAACGGATATAATCTCAAACCTGGAAAATACAAGCTCGCTAAGGGATATGATTTAATAGCATATCATCCAAATGACATGGATGAATTTACTCCGAGATATTTGATGTCAGAGCTAAATGACAATTCAACTTTCGTCATGAAACGCGTAAAAAATAGAGACGGAACGAAAGAACAAAAGCTTATGAATGCGGATGACGTAGATAGGGAAATTGTTGAAAACGGTCTCGGAATATATGAAATGCCAGCAGATGAGGTACAAGAAACTCCACAGGAAGAAGTTCAGATACAACCAGACATGGAAGAAATAGTTCAGCAACAACAGCTAGAAGAGCCTGAAGGAAACGAACAAGTCACTCCTTTGGAAACTAACTTCACAGAACTAGATGAAGATTTGGAACAGCCGAAAAATCTTGACCCTCAACAAGAGTATGCGGAGAATATGGAATATTTCCAAGAGTCTAAAAAAAATTCGGCTGACATAGTAGAAGAATATCGAAAAATGTTTGCCGACATACAAAAGACTCCAACACCAGATGAAAATATTCAGCATAGAATGGAAGTACTGAAAGAAAATGTACACAAATACAACAACCCTTTTTACTTACGAGCATTTAACGTTCAATCTTCGGATGAACTCGGTGAAAATAAAAGGTTAAATTTCAAGAAAACATATAGAAATGAAACATTGTTTAAAGTTCATTCAGAACCTAACCAAGATGGAAACAAACCTACTTTTGTTTCTGCAGACGATGGAACTACAATGAGATGGGGTCATAAAGCTAATCCAGATAGGTGGTTCATAAACTTACAACCACAATTCCAAGAAGTTGTAGACGCAATGGAAGTCAATGGTGAACCAGATATAGCTGGTATTTTAAGCGCGGCTTTAATGCCATTGAAAGATATGAAACATGCAGATATTTTGAACCAGTATGAAATGAACATGGCTGATGGAAATATAACACCTGACGTTCTAGAACATTTATCTCAAAGAACTACACAGAACCATAGAGATGGTATATTTGGTGAAGAGTTTAGAAAGAAAGTTAGGGAGAGAGAAGGAAGAGAACCTATTGTACATGACCTTGCAAACGAAAGTTTACAAAATGTCATAAAAACTTACTTTGCAGACAATGAACCGAGAAGGGATGAATATTTAAGAAAACTCAAATGGACAGTACCAAATGAAATGTTAGTATTGAAAAACATGTTCCTTGACAAAATAAAACCAACTACAGAAATAAATGACGAAAGACTGAAAGATTGGGTAAAAGCTTTCCCATTCACAAAAGATATAATTGGTAACATGGAAAGAAAACCAGAATGGCTACAAAAACATATATTTGGAAACGAGCATATTCCATATGGACAGGCACTGTTTGAAGAGCTTGAACCGGAAACTCAGGAAAGAGTCATGCAAACAATACGCGAAGACTCAAATACAAACTATGACAAAATCTTTCTAGGATATAGGTTACCTGAGATGGGCGACCAGAGCCCAAAGGCAAAAAGGACATGGGAAATTTGCAACATACTAGATGAACATAATGCAAAGATGCAACAACTTCAAGCAGAGGGCAATGAAGGAAAAAGAAGAGTTAAAAACTCAGTCAGGAAGAAAGTAAAGCTTGGTCGGAGTGGGTTCTATTATGACATATAAATCCAACTATTCTATATTTTTACTCATATGAAATGTACGCCGCTCAGAATATAACGCCAACAGTTTTGGATGCTATGAATGGAAATGTTTCCGAATGGTATAACGAATGCGACAATGCCATTAGAAGGTCAGAAATAGTTCCTGGAACTTACGAATATACAACTGCTGTTTCTTATGGAAACGTAGGTGAGTTTGGAGAAGGTTCTTCAACAACAGTAGATATTGCTTGCGACAGGTTTCATATAATTTCTATTGACAACTCTTTCTTATACGTGGAACAAGACATTGAAATAAAACCTTCTGCCAAGTTGTCTGACAAGAAAGGTTGCAATGGAATTTTCTATGTCGGATACCAATATGCTCCAGAAGTTTTCATGGGATATAAGATATATTCTAACTCTGACTTAGTTCAAACAGTAACATGGGCAAACTATGAATGGTTCGCTTTGAGAAACTCAGTACAACCACAAGCTAGAGAACAAACAGACCAGTATGCAACTATTGAGAAAATAAGAAGACTTGACCCTAACGTTCCAGGAGTTTATGTTAACCTTTCTGGACAAACTGCAGCAGCAGTAACCAAAGTAAAACTGAAACTTAGAGTTCCTTTGTCATCTTTCCTCATCTTCAGGTTTTTAAGATACTTGCCAAACTGGGCAGGAAAAATTTCTATCGAACTTACTCCAAGCAAAAATAACTTAGTCATTGCACCAACACAAGACCCATTCACTCTTACAGACGTAGTGGGAACAAATAAAACGTCATTCGCCGACTTTTGCAAAAACAAAGTTGACTTAGACTTTGGTTTCTCAAACCTCAACACTGAAGTAAACTATTATTTCAATGCTGCTGGAGATGCTTGGGACCCAGTTAAGTTCACATGGCGAAAAATTTGAATGCAAGAGAATAGAAAGCAGACTTGCAGTCTATATGTTGGACCCAGATATTTCAAATGCTTTAGCTGCCAAATATATTGCAGTTCCACTTATGTTCCCTATACACCAAATATCTGTCAAAGACTTTGCAGGTGAAGTTGGAACCAAAGTGCTGACCCAGGTGCAAGAACAGATATTGCCTTAACAACTGCAATGAAACATGCAGATACTATGTTTGTACTGTTCAGACGAACTATAAATGACTATTCTTGTTTCTACAACCCTGGTATTTAAATACCATATAAACATAGATGGCAAATACTATCCAAGAGAAGAATATTCTACAGTTGAGGATATGAGGTCATACAACTTGACATTAGATGCTATGAACTTTAACAACAACTTCACAACAACCATTAACCCTGAAATGCAAAGTTTATTATGCCATATGTGAAAGTATGGACCCATACAGGAGCTCAAAACACTCAATATACAAATGGAGACCGTTCAAACTTTTGGCTGGCATTCCATTTGCTGACTCAGAAGACTTTATGGGTGGTATTTCAACTGTTGGTACTGTACAAATACAATATACTGGTGACAGAGACGGTCCAAATGAATTGAAAGCAAAGAAGTTTACAAAACCAATAGCACTTTTCACGGAAGATGCTCTTTTGAAAATTTCGTTGCGATGAAACCTGCTGGGGCTCCTCAGATTGGTATATACGACAGCTTCCATCGAGCAGATTTTGGCAGCAGGTCAGTAAGTTGTTCTTGAACTGACTTCTCTCCGTCAAATATTGACAGTACGCCAGTTTTGATATAAAATTGTAAGATAAACTTACCTTTAGAAATATCTGTAAGTTTTTGTTGATATTTTTGTCGCTGCTCAAGAACTTTCACCATTTCAGTTATACCAAACTTTCTTTGCTTTATGAAAATATTTTGGTTCAGCAAAGACTGCTATTCTATAACATTTTCCATTGTTTGTGTAAAGACACTACTCTGTCAATGAACTTGTATTGTTTGTGTGTGTAAACTTTGTTCTGCTTCAATTCGAAGAGATACTCAAATACGTCCATCTTTTTATTCTAAGTAAAATGTCATTTCCGAAAAATAGAAGCGTAAGTGTTTCAAAAGGTTTAATGGCGGTGGCAGATGTGAAGTTAAATTCACCAACTCAAACAAACAGTCAAAGTGTTGTTGTCAATGTCAAAGACAGAGATGTTGAAGTGGAGAAACCATACGAAGACGAAGATGGTATAACAATAGTTCCTGTAAAAGAACAACCAACATATCCTGAAGTTAGCAGAGACTTAAGTTCTGTTGCAGATATTCGAAACGACTACCAACAACTTAAAGACAAACTTAAAACTCAGGAGAAGATTTGTCAAGCTTTGGGTATAATGTTAAACTTGGTCGAACACAACCCTGTAAAAGTGAACTCATATGTCATTGCACCTCATGAAATTTTTGAAAGAACTATTGAAACTTTTGACAGAGGCAGACGATATAAACATCAAAGAAATAGAACCCGACATTGCTTGCTGTGGTGTTTCATATAATGTCATTGACAAGATATACGTTATGAAAGGAGGTGAAACGTTGAACTTAAAATATAGTTTCCCAGACGTCATAAAAATATTTGACGACCACAACATTTCATTAAAATTTACTTGCTAAGTAAATGGCAGAAGACATAGTGGTTTATTACTATTACGACTAAAAACCCTGAGTCATATAATTCTATAACAACAAACTTACAAAGTCCTCAAGGACGATATTGTAAACTGACCTTAAACACGATGACGACTAAAGCCTTTTTGCTCTTTTGACACCAGAAGACTTTGTTGTTGTGAATGGTAAAAAATACTTCTTTGAAGATACTTACTCAGATATACCACCAACAGGTTTTGTTGACTTATTTAATACTTTAAGGACGGATGTAACATGTGCTGCAACTAGAGCAGGTTTCATTATGTTTGGATGTCCGACGAGTTTAGTATAAACGATATGAGCTATAATACAAAACTTATATCTGTTTTACTACCAACAGTTTCCTATCACAGGAAAAGGTGTCATACAAGGTTGTCTGTTCCATTGACTTTAAGTACACCTATTTTATATATTGTTTCAAACTTAGGTTCAAAGTGCTATTCGAATGTCGAAGAAACTACTATGACCAAAAGATACTCATGCGTATAAACAACACTTTCTCTGCTGGTTTGCCTATTGTTCATTCGAATGCAGAGTTTTCAGCTTTAGTGAACTCAAACACTTTAGCAAACATAAACTTAACCTTAGTCGACGCAAACTTTGTTCCTGTAAACTTTTATGTCCTATGTATTTGTCAATGACGGCAGAAAGTTTCGAATTGGAAGATGCAACTGGTGAAAGTATTGTATTACAAGAACAACTTCAACAACAAATAGCTCAAGAACAACAAATGCAACAAATAGCTCAAGAACAACAAATAGCTCAAGAATAAAAAAATATTTTTTTTATTTTTATAAAAATGTACAGAATAGACGTTTCAGATTTTTATGACTTCCAAGCGTTCAGAAATATGTTCCATTTAGAGACTATAACAAAGCAGTCGAGAATTTGAAAACGTTTAGTCATTTATGTCGACTCTGCCCCAGAATGTTATGTCATGAAAGAATTGGGATGTTGTCTTTAACAAACCAAGAGCGACAATAGTTTCAGAACAAGAATGTAGACAGAAACTTAAGAAAATAAAAGTCGTACAAGTTGGTATGAAGATGTTAGATGCTTGGGATATCTTATTGTCAAAGTTAGAAGATTTTTCAGTTCGTGGTATAAAGTTCTATACACCATCTCCAAACTTCTATTCTATCTTCACTGGATATAAATACGAACAAGTAGAATGGAAAGAAAATGTTATAGAAGCTTGGTTAGCCATGTCAAAGAAATTATATGCAATGGAAACGAAAGAGTCTATGAGTATATCTTATGTTGGTTTGCAAACATCTTACAACATCCAAGTGCTAAAAATGAAACTGCTTCATTATAATTGGAAAACAAGGAACTGGTAAGAACACTTTCTTTACAGATATCTTATGCAAACTGTTAGAGGGCTATTCGAACCCGAATATGACAAACTTAGAAAACATCTGCGGTAAATTAACTCTTCAATAGAGAATATGAAACTTATAGTATGTAACGAACTTAAAGTATAGATACAACAAAGTTTTTAAACTCAGATGCTTTGAAGAGTCTTATAACAGACAAAGTTGGAGTTGTTGAAAGAAAATATAAAGACCAAAGAGTTTGTGAAAATGTTGCAAATTTCATCATGGTTTCAACCAAATGCCGTTCCGATGAAGTTAGAAAGTTCTGACAGAAGATATGTAGTTGTTCAGAACGTCAGATTCTCATATGCAAGATACAGAATATTTTGACGACTTAGCAGAAACTTTGACACCTAACTTTTACAACCACTTGTTCTCATATTTCATGACATTAGATATTTCTAAGTTCAATCCAAGACAAATTCCATATACCGAAGAAAGACAAACATTGTTAGAAGCAAACAAGAGTGTATATGAACTGTTCATAGATGAGGGACTAACTTTGAGTGTTAGATGAAAGGTCATTGTACGATGAAATAAACAATATTGTCAAGAATATGGTTATATGGCAGCTTCTAAACGTACATTCTTGGCAAATGTCAAAAATCTTTAGATGTTCGACAGAACGGCGTATATACAAAGAAAAATTTTCTGAGTAAATTTAAAAAAAATATTTTTTATCCGATAGAAAAGATGACGAAATATATTTCAGTCAACAAGTACATGACAGAAGTCAAAGAAGAACTAGACCCATTCGCTTATTTGAATGTTTACTTCTACCATTTTGAAAAGTCTACATTTGACAAAGTTTGGAACATCGAACCAGTTAAGTTTGCTATTGTGACTAAAAATGGGCGAAATTTGAAGACTTAGACATAGAAGGTTTGTAGCAGTCAAAGAAAATTTTGACAGAAGGTTTTCAAACCTTAAAGAAGGCAAAGCATACAAACTTGTTATACCTTATGAACCAAAGAAAGCAGACGACTATGAATATTATGAGTCTAAGATAGTTGAAGTTCAAGGTAAATTGGGTAAAAAGATTTTAGAGTCTAAGCCGGTGTTTGCTCCTAAAGAGGAAAGAGAACATTGACATTGACCCAGAAATGTTCTAAAAATAAAATTTTATTTTTACATGTCATATCTCACCTTCTCTGGAACTGGTTCAGGTTCTTTCTTCTCTTCTACTTTCTTTTCTTTCTTTTCTTTCTTTCTCTCTTCTTCTTCTTTTCTGGTGGAGTTATGTCAAACTTCTCAGAACCATATTTATGTAAAAGTTCTTTGTCCTTTAATAGCTCTTCTATTCTGTTTTTCTATTTCATCTTCAAGAACAGCGCATGTGCCTTCTTTGCATTCTAAGAACTTTTGTTGGACTTCATCTTTCCAATCGGCGTCATCTCTGTCAACAAGTCTGTCATTGACAAACTTAAAGACTTCTCTGCCTAATGTTTTATGGTTCTTGTCATATTCCCAGAAACAGAACTTTAACTTTTAGAACAATATTCACTTTCTTGTTTACACTATGTAAAGATTTAATGGTTACAAGATGTTTTAGCTGTCGAAAGCTTGTCTCGAAATTATAGATAGCGAAATCGCTAGACTTTTTCAAAAAAGATAAAAATTTATATTTTTCTTACAATATGTTAGAAAAAAGTTTTGCCTGACATTTGACAACGAAATTTGAGAATAGTTAAACAGAACAGGGAAGTTTAGAAAATGCTTCAGATAACAACCCATAGCATGACAAGTTCTTATTTCTCAGAATTGAGTATAACAGTCTATTGTCGCACCACTGAGGTCGGGTTAAGACTTTACTTATCTTACAATGGCTGCACACAACAGAAGACTAGATGAGAAGAACCCATTCTATGGTTAGTAGTCATTGTTAGTTACTTTGGTCAATTCACCAACCGTAAATTCGTTCAAAGATTATTATAAAAAATCTAGATTTAGTATGTATAAAGGATATGAGTTGTTTAGATTTGGAAAAGATACCAGAAGAAGAGTTGTTGAAAGACACATGCATATAATGGTATATAAATTCAAGTTTAAGACCCAAATTGAGGAAATGCAGAAATATAGGAAGAAACACTTCAGAAACAAACAGAAAGAGAGTAGAATACATTTCGAAGAAATTGCAATCGATTACGATTGAAAGACTTACCTCATAGATGTCTTCTTTCTTTAGATGACTTTGCTTTCATCTTTGTTAGAAGAACAGAGAAAAAAGATATGTGGTCGATTCTTAGAAAGTTCAGACACTTTAACATCTGCAGTTGCATTTGTGTTACAGGACAGCAAAAGAGTTTAAGTAGGATGTTTAAAAGAACCTTACTGATATTCATACTTTTCCCTGGATTGTCGAAGACGAATTTTCATGGAACTTATGAAGAGTCCAGGGCCAGGTAAGTTTGACAGACATGAACTCATGGGAGAAGTTACAAAGTCATACAAGACCCTCATACTTCTTTCAGAATTCATATCTACGACAAACAAAGTTCAAAATTTTGTTTAAAAAAAGTCAAGCTTGAAAAAATAAAAGAAGTTTTGGCGACCAGGTTTTTCACTACTCGCTGTTCTTCTCTCTGGTTTTTCGGAGGGAAGCAAGCATATGAGGAAATTCATGAAATTTCATACGGAATTCAGACAAAAATATATTTTAGGTGAAGAGGTGAGATTCACCTCTTTTTCACCTGTTTTCACCTCATATTTTATAGCGATTTCTTCATCGTAATACGTATTTAATTTTTGTGAAAACTCAACGTTTGACACAAGCCCTAAAAAATTTAATTTTACTCAGAATTTTGTTGCTGAATTCAATAAAATTTATTTTAGGTGAAGAGGTGAATTCACCTCTTTCTCACCTCTTTTTCACCTGTTATTTCTAATAAGCGTTTTACATGAATGTATGCATGATGAACCTATCGTTTGAGAATCCTAAACACATTTCTGTAGCTTCTATTTCTTCTCTCAGATCATCGAATGTTTTAACGATACCGAAAGTTCTTATACTTCTTCTTGACGTTCAGATAGAAAGGGAATCCGCCAGCAGTTGGATAGTTTTTTGTTCAGAAATGTCAACATGTCCATTTATCTTCTGCTTGTTTCTCTGCTCTACTTTCC
>NC_067204.1:2999265-3126044 GCF_026262505.1 Trichomonas vaginalis G3 | reverse complement strand
AACCGTATTAAAAATTATATTTTTACCGTTCGATAGTAGTTGTATATGAGACTAAGTTCTAAGTAAAACGCGTGGTATATAGGAACTATTCTCTTTCTTCCATCTGTAGTAAACCATACTTGAAAGTCTGAAATACTTCCACTTGGTGGTTCGTATAACTTTGTAGGTTTTTCGTAAAGTCATTTGCCAAGCATAAAAAAAGAGTTTTGTGCACCAGAAAATGAAGCATGACCTATAATAGCATCTGAGTCGAAAACATTTTCATATGTTCCATTAGGGTTTTCGACTTCATAAAAGTTCGGGTGTACTGGATATTCTGCAGGCTGATTTAACATCCTCAAAAATCTATACCATGCCAAGTTGTTATATTTTGTAGAAATATAAACGTTGTCTCCAAGGTCTTCTATTCTATCGATTTTAACAGTTGCATTTTTCCTGTCATAAACAATATCGAGATGGTACTCTCCTTCGTCAATGTTGTACTGTTTGGCATATTCGAGATAGATATCGTTTATTTTTTCTTGAAAAGTTTGAAGAGTTGTTTCTAGTTTACAAGCAAACTAACTTGTAAAAGTTTTCCTGTTCAAATTTCTCATACATACGTTTTCTTTGTTATAGTATCGAACTTCAAAACCGACTGTAAATGGGAAACCATGTAGGCTTCTGAAATGAACTTCATTCTACGAAAGCCAATAGCTTTTGTGACGGATGGGTCTCTTAACCATCTTAACGGGTAGTCAAAACGATAGCCTTCATGCTTTACGGTCTCTGTCTCAAACTTTTGACCGACATTCGTAAAAAGTTCATCTAATGGTTTAGTAGTTGCAACTCTTGATTTTTCTTTTTCTATTGAAAGCATATTTTATCTAGAATAAAAATGTCGAAAGAAACAGCGTCTATGAGAGAAATACAACACAACCGACAACTCATTGTACAAGCTCTAAATAAGAACCAACAAACTTTTCAAACTATTCTAAGATATCTGAGTCATTGAAGAAGGAAACTTAAAACTGACATTAAACCCAATGACAGATGAGTTTCTTTTTCAAGACAATAGGAACCATACTGTTTTGTAAATTCCAACAAAAAGAACTTTAAACGAGAAAACCTATAGATGAACTTCTTTTGAAGGCAGATATTGACAACAAAGCTGACAAAGAGTATGTAGATGCAACAAGAGACTATATTCTCGCATGGACAGATAGAACATACCCACAAAAACATCATACACATAACATCTATGACGTAGATGAACTACCAGCAATGTTAGATGACAAAGCGGATAAAACATATGTTGACAATAAAATGTCAAGTGAAGTGACAAGAGCTGACAAAGAATATTCTAAAAAGACTCATACACATACCATTGCAAATATTACAAAACTTACAAGAACCTTAACAGGAAAAGTGACGTTGGACATACACACGATTTCTTCGCAACTGTTGGTATAGAAAATATTGAAGGAACGGTTGAAGAAACTGTGGGGATGTATTAAATTGGAAACCTCCTAACTTTCCACAAGTTTACATCGGATGAAGACATAACAACGATAAAATACACTAGATGTAGAAATGTCTATGTCATGGAGGATGAAAACAAGTTAAATTCACTGCTCAAGATTTATATGATAAAAAAGCTGACAAAACAGAGCTTCAAACGTTAAAGACTGAAATACTTCAACACATATACCCATAGGTTCTATTTTAACGTCAATGAACTCTACCAGACACAGAAGTAGTACTTGGTTTTGAGAACTTGGACTCAAATAGTCGACAGGTTTTTGTATTGTGCAAACTCTTCAAAGGAAACAGGTGGAAGTAAAACGATTTCAGGTGAAAACTTACCTGCGCACAGTCACTAACATAGATTTAAGTACATCTCAAGCAGGTTGGCATAAGCATAAATTTTGGGATTGGACGCCTTGAAAAAAGGTAAGGATATGATGTTAAAGACACGTTCAGTTTGCTATAAATTGTTATGGAGTGACACTCAGGGAGATGGAAACCATACACATCGCGTTACAGGATATACGCAAACAACGGGAACAAAGTAAAGACTACATGCCACTTACATGACAGTTTACGCATGGTATAGAATGCTTAGTCGTCATTTTCAACTTCTTTAGCATATTCGTCAGGAGTTGTCTTATATTTGTTAGGAACTGTCTTTGAAAGTATACCACCTTGAACTTTGACAAGTTTGAAACGAGGTCTGACAATAGTAGTTTTATCTTCTGCTTGCAGTCTGTACATTTTGCCATGTTTGCCTAAAACTTCATAATATTCTCTTGTATACTTTCTTCTATTTTTACGAACACGAACGTGAGTACCTGTCGAGTTCCACATTGTTGTCATAGTCAATAGTATTTTCATATGGGTCGCGTTTGGATATTTCTATTTTTACTTTGTCACCTTTCTTAAGTTTGAAGCCTGGCATTCTTTCTTGTTTGTCTCTTTTGACTAAACTATTAAATATATAGTCTTTCTCTAAGTCGGGGTTGTTTTTCATTTCTTCGGGGGAGTGGTTTCCCAAACCTTTTTGTTTAGGCTATTGTAAATATTTAAAACTTGTCTCATCTTTGCCATGGAGAAGTGCCTATACTTGTCGTCATATGACATTTCATCTACCTCACCACCTTGTGGTTGGTTTAAGTCTCTTAACATTTTTATACAACCGTAAATGACACAAGAGCAGAATGGTTTTGGTCGACAATGAAATATTGGTTTACATTTTTTGAACGCAGATAGTTTTTTACATCATCTGATTTGAAAGAACTTTCACAGTCAGATGTCAGTTTTGTTGGATGGTATTTGTCAACGAATATTGTCAAAGCAGTTTCTCACATCTAAATATTTTTGGACTGTAATGGTATGGCTTCACAGTATCTTGTGTTTTGACCAACAAATATTAGCCAGTATGGAGGTCCATCTTCTCTATACCTCGAATGTTTTCCAAGATATCCATAAACCAAGCATTTGGTGTTGAACTAAAGATTTTTACCATGAGTGCTTTCTTTGTCGCTTTAGAACATACGGGTCCTTGTTTGGATTCGTCTCTTTTATCCTATAAGAAATGGGTTTATTTGGCGCGTTAGCAGGAGTTGCAATCTAGATTTTTACCCGCAGTGGGAACACTAGCCAGAGGTGCATTTGGAATTGGAAGGAAGATTTTGAGTACATTAGGTATACTGGAAAGAGAAAGCACACCTATTATACAAACTGTACAGAAAGGTTGGGAGGTAGCACGAGATGCAGCAAATCTTATTCCAAATCCTGAAACAAGAGGAAAAGTTCAAGGATGGATGGACAATGTAGGAAGAGAAGCAGGAAACTATTATAACAAAGCAAATGACTACTATAACCAAGCAGGAAACTATATGGACAACGGTGAAAGATTCTTTAACAGAGGATATAAACCATGCACAACGTGGGTAACAATAACCAACCGCAACCACCTCAAACTTGGGGAATAAAAGTTTTTTTTACTGAGATGAAATGAACAATACAGCTTTAAGACAAATGGGCTCAAGATGGATTTGTCGACTTCCAGCAGTTACACAACGTGTTTGTCCAAGTTCTTCCTATACTCTAGGAAGTTTTAGACGCGACTTAAAAAACCTAAACAAAACCAGTTGAAACAAACCAAACTAAAATTTTTTACTGAGATGAAATGACCGAAGAAGTTGAAACGGTAAGATTTGACACCACAAAAAAAGTTCAGAACCATTGTAAAAACCTGTCAAAGAACTTACAGATGAAGAGAAAAATTCAATAATAGAAAGTGCCAGGTCTGGAAATGCCAAACCCTAACTACAAAGTCACTTTTCATAAGAAATGGAACGGCTAGTAATCTCAAAAAAGAAAACAGACTCTCACAAATAAAATATTGAAAGTCTGAAGGAGCTTTCGAGAAACAGATGGAAAAGTTTACTTCATGACCAACAGTTCATTATAGAACATCTCATTGACTTTAGAGTCGAAATATTCTAAAACTTTACAACAAACAACAAAAAGTTGAAAGAAAACAAAAACAAATGGCATATATATTTACGAAGATGTTAACGACACAACCATAACCTGCAAGTGAGGTAAGGTCAAGAGACCGAAAAGTGACGAAAAACCGATAGAAGAAGGGAAGCCAAAAAATGAAGGGGAGCCAAAACCAAAGTTTAGTTTGGAAACTAAACCAAGTCAACCTTCATTAGCTGGTATGGGTTGGCGTCAAAGACTTTTGGCAGCAGGAGGTTATGTAAAGTAAAAGGAAAACATTTTTTTTATTTTTATTTGAACTGTACGCTGAGTTTTGTTTGAGCAGACCGTTGGGAAACTTGTTTGTTACAGATGAAGAAAGTTCATGAGAAATTAGACGATGAAAGTTCATGAGAAATTAGATGAGAATATGAAATGGCATAACCATTTTTAAAAAAAAACATTTTTTCAAAAAAATATTTTTTTTATTTTATTTGAAATGTCGCTGGGTTTGTGTTGAACAGACCGTTGGGAAACTTGTTTGTTAATGAGAAATATGAAATTCACTGTTGTGGAGTCATTTGAAGTCAGAAACAAAAAGACAAAAAGAGTTTTAAGCGAATGGGAGCAAAATGACGGATATGCTAGGATGAGGATTGGTGGAAAACACTATTTAAAACATGTTGTCATGCAACTCATTTTATACCGAATCCTAACAATCTACCTTTTGTAGACCATATAAACCATATAATGAAAGACAATAGACTTTGAAAACTTACGCTGGGTCACTTGTTCTGAAAACAGTAAGAACATAGGCAAATTTAGAGATATTGTATTCGAATTTGTCGACGAACTAGAAAGATGAAGCAAATTGATAATTACAGACTATGGTAAGCATACCTCGTTTGAGTTTACTACTATACTGGGGCGAAGACACAGGACTCTTTTCTACCTTTATACCGGCGTAAATATGTAGAAAATTACAGTATCGTTTTACTAAGGCGGGCTATGCTTATGTAAACACTAGAGATACAGATGGAAAACACGTTCATATATTTCTCAACAGAATTCAAAGCAGCTATATGGCATACCATTTTAAAACGTTTTTTAAACAGTATATAATTTTTTTACATATATTAAATTGTTTCAGGTTGAAAAACAAAGAACAAGTGTAGCAGATACAAAACCGTTAGACTATTCTTTAAAACGCCGGTAGATATATCAGATGAAGAAATTTCATCCGGTGCTTACAGGTTTTGACTTTCCACATTCGTTGGCTTCAAAGTCCTTCAGATGCAAAGCAACTAGGATTTAAGAAGAGTTTTGTTTAGAAAGAACGAACGCTGTCGTTTACTAATATTTTGTCAGAGTTATTTTTCATGTGGCAGTAATAGAGGTTCTGATGGGTCTAATAGACATAATTACGAAATGAGATCCTTTACAAGTTGTCAGTCAGAACGAAAAACACTATTGAGAAGCACTGCTGAAATGACTTTAAACGTATATACTCTGATGACAAGAATATTTTAAAAGGGAAATTGCCTAAGAAGAAGTGACAGACTTTTACTAACGAACATACTATTCTGAAACTTAGACTAATATGACAAGTTGAAACTCCCCACAGATTTCGATTTCAATACAGGATGGAAATATAACGCCTCTAAGAGATATACACAGTTTTTTATATTTGGCAAGCTAGAAACGTTCTCTTGGGCAAAATTTCTTCTCGGATACAAACTAATGAACGATACCATTCACCTGACTGACGGTCCGTATTCTGTGTTATACAAGCACCACGAGTCTTGACAGTTTTATACGAAACGTGTTTGCCCTCAAAATGTCATGTTCGTGGGCGCAAGTTTTCAGATTAAGCAAACGAATAGTTTCTGTTTATTCTGTTATTAGTATGGAAACTTTCTATGCACTTTTGTTCTAAAATCTATTACGAACAAACTAGTAACAGTTTCTCTGACTTTCAAGTTTGGCTTCATCTAACAAATGGTTGGTGCAACTATTGTTTCCATCTGTACTCAGTCATGACTTTTGATACTCTGAGTTGCTCTTATCATATATAACTATTACGGAGGAGAGTGCCTGAAAGAGGAATTAAAGAATTGAAAAAAACTATATTTAGATTATTTAGGGTAGAATGTGTTAGATCTAACACTCTTTGTCTAATCCTGTTTTCTACCCGGGCTTGAATTTTCATGAATTTTCACCCGAAATAAAAATAAAGTTTAGTTTTATTTTTTTATTTTTTTGTTTTTATTTTTATTGTAAGAACCAGAAATGTCAGTCGAAGCAAAAACGTTCAACGAACAATTCTAATGGCGAAACTTACACAAAGGCAGCTTACAACGGTATTTGAATGTCTTACGTAGAGGACAAGGATGGTTATATATAATGCAACAAAGATGGTCAAGCAGTTTGAAAGAACTTTAAGAAAGTCATGGTTGGAAAATAAGTCCGGGAAGTAGTAAATTTTAAGGCATTTTGTGAAGAATATCACCACACCGCGGAAAACGGCGGTTGTTTTTATACAAAGTTAATGCTAGGAATTCCGGATGAATATCAACAGGTGAGGAATATGTAGACCAAGACTCGTACTAATTTTGCAATGTGGGCTCCTCCAAAATATTGTATAGTCAGTTGGAAGAATTATGGACTCAATGACAAAGAAAGTTCATGAGAAGTTAAATGAAGAAGAACTTGAAGATACAGTAGAGAATGCATAAACCTTTGTTCGAAGAAGAAGTTACGAAAAAATGCTGATAAACAAATTAGAACATGAACGTGAGATACTGTTCTGGTTATAGAGATTCTCCATAGCGAACTAGACCAATGGGAACAAGAAGATTTAAAGAGAGAATTTAGAGAATGATGAACTCGCTAAGATTAGCATTATGAAGCTGCAGAAAAGAAGTTTAAAAGTTTGGGGTCGTTTTGTAAAAAATATGTGTATAAATGAACGCATATTATTTTTATTGAATTCAGCCAAAGAATATCTAATGTTTACTGTTAGAATGTTAGATCTAACATGTTTTCTAACACGTTTTCTCTTAACATGGTCTAAAAACTCTTAATTTTGTTGCTGAATTCAAATAAAATATATTTTAATGTTAGAATGTAGATCTAACATGGTTTTTCTAACCACGTTTTCAACATCGTAGAAAACTCTCGAAATTCATAGGGGAGTTTTGACACTTCATAAAAAACTAACAATAAAGTTAGTTTTTTAAAAAAAATATTTTTTATTTTTATGGTTAAGAAATGTTAGCAACAACATGCACCAACTCGTTGTCATGAACCCACTTCAATGTAGGTAGAGATGAAAAGCTTCAATTCTTCTTCATATAACTTTCGAAACAAGCAATTCCCAGCAAGATAAAAGCAAGAACTTCCCAAGGAGATTTAGATCTGTAGTGCTGAAAGATGAAACAAAATGACAGTATCTTTAATGAAATGCAGGATATTATTGACCATCTACCTAAACTTCCTGAAATACCACAAAAAGCTTACTATTCCTAGATTGTGCGATGAATAGAGTCAAAGCAACTCTGAACTCGGTAGAAATAAAACGAAGTCATACGAAAGGTAAACTATTGAGTTTCTTGGATTTCATTGCAACACAAAGTCATGGACAAAGACTGCGATATGGTATATTTAAAAATGTTTCTTGACATATATATAATCTGAAGAATTTAAGCCTAGCAACTTTGTTTTCGTTTGGTTCAAAATGTTGTATGGCAGATAAGAGATAAAGATAGAAGAGGGTAAAGTATGGAACGAAAACAAATAAAACCAAGCAACTTTTGAGTTAAAGAAAACCATTGACGCCTTAGTTTTCTGTACTTGCAGGTCAAATTTCAATGTACATGCTAAAATGAACCCCCCACAATTCTAAATGTAAGAAGCAAGCAATGAAGGAAATAATAACTACTCCGTCACAGAGATACGAACGTATGCGAAAACGACTATGCGCTTTAAAGAAAGAAGCAGAAGAAGACCAAAGCAGAAGATAAAATGGACATGTTGAATTTTCCTGAAACAAAAAACTATCAACAGCTGACGATTTCCTTCTATCTGACTCAAGGAAGAAATATAAAGAAACCTTCGTATTAGTTAAAACTTTGATTAATCCTTCGTGAAGAAATAGAAGCTACAAAACTGTTTTAAACGTCATGAACCATCGCAACAATATACCCACTGTAAAACGCTTGTTAAATAGTTAATGTTAGAAAAAACCATGTTAGAAAACATGTTAGATCTAACATTCTAACATAACATTATTTTTTTATTGAATTCCGTATGAAATTCTGAGTAAAATGACAGATGGAACACATACTTTTTCAGTAAGGACATATGTTTAGAAAAACATGTTAGAAAACGTGTTTTTAGAAATCTAACATGCAACATAAAATATATTTTTTAATTGAATTCTTATAAAATTCTTGACGTTTTCTACGATGTTACGAAAAGTGGTTAGAAAACGGTGTTAGATCTAACATGCTAACATAAAATATATTTTTGGGGTCATTTACGCTCATCTACGATGAAGAAGTCTTGACAAAGTCTTTACGAAGAAAGTTTATTTTCCTGTGTTTGTTGTAAAATGTCATGTTGTCATCCAATTTTTCAAAAAGATGTTAGTTGACCAGATGTGACCGAGTGACTCTGTTCCACCTAAAATATATTTTTGCCGAAAAAAATGAGCGCAAATTTATGAATTTCCTCATATGTTTGCTTCCCTGGAACAACCCGAGGAATAGAGATTCGTAATGAAAATCGTAAAAATTGCTACCCGACTTTTTTTCGGTTTGCATAAAACTCATGAAAATCGTAAAAAAAATGACCAAATTTCATGATATAACTGTATCTTTTATACAAAATAAAAATTAAACGTTAAGTTTTTTTTTTTAAATATTTTTTTTTATTTTGTATGTAAGAACAGGAAAATGACAAACACTGGTTTGAAAACAGTTATAAGAAGATAGACAATAAACACCAAAGTGTTAGAAATTGGTGATTTAAACGTAAAGATACTCCAAAGAATACAAAATATTCTTTGTCAGACATTCTAAACACTTATCTGAAGAGAAACATCCCAGACTGGGTTAGAAATGCTATCAACTCAGAAAATTTGACAAGAAATCCTTGAGCTATTATATCGGTAAGATTCTATGGAACAAGAAACATATCTCCATTAGACAAAGTCTTATACTCAAGTAGTTTTGTTCTGGATTGAACCCAGTTGTTGGATTATAAATTTCATAACATTAGGTTATTCGATACTGCGAACGTGCAGGTGAAGGCCTGTACTTAATATCGGTTCAGGAAACCAAAGGAACTTCAATAAAAGAGATATCAGATAGGAAGAACAATTTAATATAACTCAAAGATATGACAGTAACAGTCAATTAGAGTTTAGTTGTGTTTGTAAAATGATATGAAAGCTGCTGAAACAGAACTGCTTGAAAAGTTTGGAAAGTAAAATGTATGGGTGCTTCCCATAAAAGGTAAAGGAAAGCGTTTGAAAGTAATGAGATAGCTTAAAGCATATAAAAATTATTTGAACGAAGTTCTGAAAAATACATGTAAATGCGTTTATTTTTTGGTCTTTTAATACCAGATAGAAAATAACGCTAATTTTTAAATTTTTTTTTATTTTTTTATTTTGTATGTAAAGACAGATATGTCAACAACAGAGACAACAAAACTGCATGTCATTGAAGCTTATAATGAGAATAAGTACACTACAGTATATACAAACAGTTTACGTCTCATTCCGTTTCGGTCAAAGAAATGATCATGTCCAAAATGCAAAGGTATTTGATATGCTCTTGTTCTACAAAGCAAGCTTATACCAATCTGGTTTGAAAACCAACGTAAAAAAAGAACTTTTAGAAGAATTCCTCATATGTTTGGCGTCCCTCGGAAAACCGAGGAACGAATTCCCGTACGAAAATCGTAAAATTTGCAAATGGTTTTGAAAGGATATTATGTACATAGACTTCTGTACAATGCTGTTGCAAATGTTGGGCTTCACCTCGTTCGCTTGTTATATATTCATGATGTTAGATGAAAATTTGCAATAGACAAGAACGTGAGAGCTAGAGAACAAGCTTTGAAGCGAAAAGACAAAAACAATTCAGAAAAGAATACCACGTTCGGTACCAAAAAAGGAAAGGAATAAGAACTATGTATATGATTTACACTGAGAGATGGAAATGAAAGAAGACAGAGATATGGTTATGTTTGCATTTAGTCAGAAGAAAACAACAAAAGCTTTTACCGAACCTTGCTGAAGATTTAACAAATCTGGACAGAAATTGGTTCTATCGCGAAAACTTACCGATTTCAATGAACACCTTTAATGAAGATGTGAAAAAAATTAGTCTCACAGATACGTTTCCATCAAACACACTAATGATATGATATTGGTTGTACAATACTTACATTTTCCAAGAAGATTTGCCATTGTTAAAGGATAAAAATAATATATGTATTTTGAAACTTCAAACAAGCAGGTAGATGAACTCTTATTTTCAAGCTTGACTTCAGATGGCTCAGGTTAGCTCTATAAGGTAAAAGTTGTCTTGTCAATCTTCCGACATCCGAAGTCCTTCCTTCCAACTTCCAAGTCTTCCTTCCAACATTCAAGTCTTCTTCCAACATTCCAAGTCCTTCCTTCGCAACAAGAAAATTTCCTGAAAACTGAAAAATTTCCTGTTGTTCGTTCCGTAAACCTTCAACTTTTTTCGAAAAATTGAGAAACTTTGGTCGGAACTTCATGAAAAAGTTTTCCTTCGACAGAACATAGTTTTTCCCTTCCGACATTCCCGAGTCCTCCTTCCGACATTCGAGTCTTCCTTCTGGCATTCCGAGTCCTTTCCTTCCGTACTATTCCGAGTCTTCCATCCGACATTTCCGGAGTCCTTCTCTTCAGGCAGGAACACATAACGAATGTCCCAACGTTACCACCAACCGAGTCTGGTACCAAAGCCAGAAGAACGACAGCCCCAGCACAACAAACAAACAAGACTGCAAACTCTTATATTTTTCAAGCTTGACTTTTAACAATTTGAACTTTGGTTTGCGTAGATAATGAATTCTTTATAAAGAAGTAATGTAAGGTCTTGTATGACTTTGTACTTCCCATAGTTCATGTCTGTCAAACTTAAGCTGCATGGACTCTTTCCATAAGTTCCATGAATCGTCTTCGACAATCCAGGGAGAGTATAATGTCAGTAAGTATTTTTCTTTTAACACTCCTTACTTAAACTCTTGCTGTCTGTACACAAATGACAACTGAGATGTTAAAGTGTCCTCGACAGCTTCTTGAGAATTCGACACATATCTTGTTTCTCTGTCTTTAACAAGGATGAGAACGCCAGTCAATCTAAGAATAAAGAAGACACCCTATGAGCCGGTAAGCTCCTTCCAATCGTAAGAATTGCAATTTCTTCGAAATGTATTCTATCCTTTTCTGTTTGTTTCTGAAGTGTTTCTTCTCATAATATTTCTCTGCAATTTCCTCATTTGGGTCCTTTAAACTTCGAATTTATATACTCATTTCATAGCATTGGTACTTCAAAACTCTTCTTTGGTACTTCTTTATCCATCTAACAACTGCAGTATCTCTTAATACATACTAACTTCAGAACTTTTTATAATATTCTTTGCAACGAATTTACGGTTTTGGTCGAATTGCACCATGAAGTCGAACAAATAACAACTAACTCATACGAATGGGTTCTTTCATCATCTAGGCTTTGTTGTTGTGCAGCCATTTTAAGAATAAGTGACAGTTCTTTACCCGACCCCAGGTGGTGGCGCATTTAGACCCTGTTCATACTCCATTCTGAGCAAATAAGAATTTTCATGTATAATGGTTTTTATTTGAGCATCCTTTCTAACTTCCTCTTTGTTCTTCTTCTCTTCAAAACATTCTCAAATTTCTTGTCAATGTCAGCAAACGACTTTTTTTTCATAACAATATTTTCTAGAAAAATTAAAATTTTAATCTTTTAGAAAATGGCTCTCAGTGATTTTCGCTATCTATATTCGAGACAACGCTTTTTGACTTCTAAAACTTCTGTCGACGCATAAAATCTTACATATGTAAACAGAAAGGTGAATTTGGTCTAAAAGTTCTGTTTCTGGTAATGAATATGAACAAGAACCATAAAACATTAAGCAAGAAGTCTTTAAGTTTGTCAATGACAGAAATTGTTGACAGAGATGACGCCATTGGAAAGATGAAGTCAACAAAAGTTCTTAGAATGCAAAGCAAAGACACATGGGCGCTGTTCTTGAGATGAAATAGAAAACAGAATAGATGAGCTATTAAAGGACAAAGAACTTTACATAAAAATATGGTTGCGCCAAATTTGACATATACTCACCAGAGAGAAGAAGAGAGAGAAAAGAAAAGAAAAGAAAGTAGAAGAAAAGAAAGTAAGAAGAGAGAGAGTTAACCAGAGCCAGAGCAGAGAAAAAGAAATTTGACATGTAAAAAATAAAATTTTATTTTTAGAACATTTCTGGGTCAATGTCAATGTTCTCTTTCCTCTTTAGGTAGCAAACACTGGCTTAGACTCTAAAAATCTTTTTACCACAATCTTAACCTTGAACTTCAAACTTATCTTAACTCATAATATTCATAGTCGTCTGTCCTTCTTTGTTATAAAGGTATAACAAGTTTGTAATGCTTTGCCTTCTTTAAGGGTTTGAAAACTTCTGATCAAAATTTTTCTTTGACTGCTAACAAACCTCTACTTGTCTATATGTCTTCCATTTCGCAACATTTTTAGTCACAATAGCAAACTTAAACTGTTCGCCATGTTCCAACTTTGTCAATGTAGATCTTCCTCTCAACCAATCGGCTAGAAGTCAACCACATTCAAATAAGCGAATTCCATACATTCCATAGGGACCATACGGAAGAACTACTGGTGGAGGAAGAGTTCCATCGACTCTATTTAAATGCATTGTTTCACCTTTCATCTGGTCATTAAAGTCTTTTGCGTGTTTTGCAAACTCATCGTCCTTTCCTAAAGCATTTTCTGACTCAGTCGCAACCAAATTGGATGCTTTATTTATGAGTCCTATTTTATTTAATCTTAACTTCTTTGCAACCCAGCCTCCAATCTTTCCTTTATTTGCATCTAATGTCTTCGAAACTCTTCCTCCACTCATTTTATTTACTGCGTCATAAGCTCCAAGTGCTTTTGCTCCAAATGCTAATGCTTTTGTTCCCATTGCGCCTAAAGCTGCCCAAGCTACCATTTACACCATATTAAAATCATCTCTCTTCAATATTATCTCATAAAAGTTCTCGTTACTGGAGAAAGTCAATGAAACATAAACATTCTCATTCATAAACTTCTTTCTTATATCATCTATTCGCTTCAAAATGTCTGAACAATTGCTAACATCTTCTACAACAGTTATTTCATCATGAATGACCTTCAAGAACAAGCTCATTTAATATGCTATTAAAATCATCTCAATAATGAGTCCATCCTTTCCATCTTTAGGTAGCACAACATCTTTCATTGAAGAAGGTTCGACAAGTCTTATGTTAAACTTACTGACAAAGTTTGTTATACTATAATGCTTCGGTGGCGAATACATGTAGTTTGAAAGACATAATATAGATTCTTCAGCAAATTCACTTATACTGGATTTTATAACAATGTTCTCACGAGACCAAATACCACCAATTGACAATCTTGTAAGCAATCCTGCTGAACCTTCAACTGTAAACGTCGATGGTAACATTCCACGAAGGTCATCTATTGACATCTTTGAGTCACTGAATTTAAATATTTTCTTAAAGCAATCGTCATTATCTAACCATGCAATAGCTTTGAAGTTTTCATTCGAATATACATCTGCTTCATTAAATGTAAAACCTGACTTCTTTGCAGAGATGACTTTAAAATCTATTGAGTTTGTTTCAAAATTATATGCTATGTAACTTCTGAAGGTAATGGATGTCCTTCCGCAGTCAGTTGTTCTCTCACTACCGTTTGAAGCTTTGTGTTAAAAACTTTCATGTCATCTCCTGTGTCTAGGTTCACATACACAGCAACAGGAAAACTATCTTGCTTCTTTGTTTCATCATTATACCTCAAAACATTAAAGTTCTTCAATAATATTGTTCTTCCTGCTGGAATACTTCGAACCTGTCTGATTTCAATAGCTTTCTCACCTCCTACATACTCTACCCAGTGCCTTGGATATTCATAAGTATACTGACTTTCTTGAATTTTGGTAGGTTTCATCATAACGTGTTCATAGTATATCTTTATACTCTTGTCAGTTAGACTCGGTGCTATGTTCTGAATATTTCTGACTTGCATTTTTAATGGAGATAAAATGAAGCATTTAATACATGACGTAGATGAAGACATGAATGAAACTACAGACAAACTTAACTCTTCTCTCATTCTTCCTTTCAGTAAGGACTATGAGTTCTGTTCAAATGGCGTTTATTTCTATTGTGGAAAGATGGGTTCAGGTAAGACATTTAATTTAATTCGTCATATACTCATAACAGAACGTTTAGGAAATGACTCATATTATGACCAAATCATTATATCAGCAACTTCAGACTCTATGGACTCAACAGCGAAAACATTTATGTCAAAAGTTCAAGCCTCTGTCGTTAAAGTTCCAGACAGTGAACTCATTGAATTTCTTCAACGTTACATTCGACGTAAGAGGAAATATTATGCCATCGTTGAATTTATACAGTCAGGAATGCAAAAGACTTCTGAGGAGATGGAAAGAATTATTGACAAACACCACTTACGTCAGTACTCAGGAGTTTACGATATGAAACGACTGACAAACTACATTCTATCAAAACTTTCAAAATACCCCTTCAAAAAATATCCTTCAAACACTCTGCTCGTTTGCGACGACTTCGCGGTAAAGGTTTAGTGTCAAAACCAGACTCACCATTAGCTAATATCATTACTAAAGTCAGACATTACCACTTAACTGTAGCAATACTTATGCAAACATGGAGGTTTTTAGCTTTAAACATAAAACGTCTCATAACTGACTTCGTTATCTTTCAAGGTTTCTCACGTTATGATATTGAACTCATTTGGAAACAGTCAGGTATAACATTACCTTTTGAAGAAATTTGGGAAGCATATAAGTCTCTCATCTCTCCTCGTTCATACCTTGAGATTCATATCATGACTAATACCATTAAAGTCAAAAATATTCCATGGGAACGACCAACATTGTTTTAAAGTTTAACCTTCAATTGACTGATGGTAAACAAATTCCATGCATCTCTGTCGCCATTTCTGTTAATATTTTTGCTGTCATTCATATCATCCACTTCTCCATCCGTTAGCTTTTGAGGATATGCGTTAGAATAGCTGTTCTTAAATGAAGGCTTTTCACCTTTGAGAGCATAAACTCTATAACTTTCTGCATACTTTATGTTTGAACCTCCTGAGCCATCATTGACATAAATTTTTATAGGCTTCCACCCTTTGTTCATGTTCCTGCTTCTTCCCTTAGCTCTTTTGTTCAGTAGTTCTACATCTTTATACACAGCTCCTGTCTCAGTGAATTCAACAATATTTTCATTCGTTAGCTTTACATTCAAACCCTTGTCGAGTATATTGTTCATTTCATACATATAAAAGGTTTTTATTCTATATGAAATGAGAAGCAAATCCATCTTAGCTGGTGCCGTTAATGTTCCAATTGAACCAACATCAAATGTTGACTCACGAACGACAAACAATATTGTCATAAAGAACTATAGTTCAGAGTGTTTGAAAGAAAAAGAACCAGAACTGAAATCCGTGAATTTAAACTCAGCTTCAAACGCTAACGCTACATCAGATGTTAAGTTAGAGTATCCACCACTGGACCAAGTTCTTTCAAGAGAAGCCAACGACAACCCTTACACAAATGTTCAAACAAATCCTTCAGATAACGTAGACCATTACCTTCTTCAGTTATACCAAACAATTTTACTCAAAGACGATAAGAAGCTTTTGACAAATCTTATAAGCAAGAACCAAATAATTCTAACAAAGGAGGACCTTGAAAATGTTATATCACGAATAACAGGGAAACAATGTGTCATTGACTATCTCGACCCTGAAATCGAATGCTGTGGTCAAACGCCACCATTCATGAAAATAGGTAACATCCGCATCATTGAAACACCAGGAACTACAGGAGTTGAGTTTAAGTATAAATATTCGAATGAATATACAAAACTTTCAACAGAATATAAACTTTGTTTGAAATATGTTTTAGTAAATTAAAGCAATTTGTAATATCTATCCAAAACTTCTTCAACAGTATCGAACTCATCTTCATAATGCAAACCTAATCTTATTGACTTGGTGCAGTTTTCACTAACACAATATAGCGCTTTGCGCTCGGCGCCTTTGACGCCTTTTTCTGTTCTCTTGACTGACATAACTAATTCATTTGTTTCATCAAACAGCAACAACCAAAGTTCATGACCTAATACATAACATTCATACTTTATATTTTTAGCTCTGAGTTCTCTTGTAAGCTGTTGCATTTAATATTTTCTAAAAAGTCAACTTCAACAGTCATTCGCACTGGTGCCTTCAGTTCTACAGGCTCGCCTTGAAAGTCAACAAGTCTGAATTGCATGTCTTTCAAATTATGAGGACTAATGCGAATCCATTTACCTAAATGAGTTGCTATGACAGGAACGTTTGGAATGAACATTGAATTGACTGCATAACAGAAAGACTTATATTCTACTGAACCTTTACTATTAACTCCTGAAATGCCTGTGACATTAGCTATTTTAGACTCAATGTACAAACAATTACCATAACATACGTATGGAACAGATTTCATCTCAATCGTTTTGTCAACACTTTTCAAAGGAAATGTCATATGGTATGCACCCAGAAGCAATTGAACTCTATGACTCATTCGTGTTATCTTAAACTCCTTTGCATAACTGAACTTCAAAACTCCTGCAATAAGTTTAACATTCATTAAGTTTTCTTCGTTATCCTTGTTTATTGTAGTATTTATGAGAGCATTTAACACTCCAGCTAATGTTTCCATCTTATATTCTACATTATTGTGAAATCTTATTTCGTGCTTCTTTCCATCTATTTCAAACTCCATGAAATCTGTTTCATCTGTTATGACAAAAGTTGCGATAGTATTGAAGTCAACAACTCTGAAAGCAAGTGCTTCATTCTGAAGACCTAAGTTTGTTTGTAGCTTTACTATTCCGTATTCGTTTGGGTCTGTACTTTGCAAATAGAACAACATTTTATTCTCATTAAAATATGACTATTGCTGCATATGCGTATGAAACAAATGAAGCAAGAAGAGCACATGAACTAGTAAACGAAAACTCAACTTTAACCATTGAAGGCAATGATTTAGTCATTGACGATGGAAAAACTAAAAAAGTCATTGATTTCGATACTTTTAACACTTATGACCCATTCATTACAACAAGCAAGGTTCCTATCATAAATGATGGAACGGTGCAATATATAAATTCTACAGTAGATGCCTCATTAGTGAAAGTACTGAATGTTCTCATTGAATTGTTAAAGAGCTTTCGATTTGACGACAACATTAAATGCTTAAAGAATTTAGTCATGAATGAGAAACAAATTCTTGGCGTTGCTGGTAGCAGTAATGATGTACACCTTATGACATTAGAATATTATAACGAACATAAAGATGAACTGAAAGGAGAGAAGGGTGACACCGGACCTCAAGGACCACAAGGAATACAAGGAATACAAGGAATACAAGGACCTCAAGGCGAAAACGGTTTGGATGGAAAGGATGGAAAGGATGGAAAAACTGCTAAATCATGGATATGGGACCTTATAAATACTGGTTTAACAGCTGCTTCATATGGAGTTCTTCAATACCAAATCGGAAAGATATGGGCAGTACTTGGTGAAGAAGTTTTAAATGACGTTAAAAATGCTTTGAACTTCATTTCAAATGGTTCGGATACTATTAAAACTTTATCTGGTTGGATGCAAGAAACAAGGAGTCAAATAGATACTGTAAGACGTATAGCAAACAATGCACGTACGGGATTGGATACTTTACGACAAGCACAAAATACACTAAAGGAAGCAAATGATATTCTTGGCTCAGTATCAGACATGCATGAAGATTGGCTTAAAGGTATTGACAAATCTTTAAAAAATCACAGTCAGTCTATTGCTGACTACAAGAAAAGTATAGATTTTTTACATAGTGCTATGGACGTACATGATGGAAGCATAAGGAACTTACTTAATGCTAACAATAACTTACCAGGAACTATTAAAGCATTTATAAAGTCCTTTGTAAAACCCGGTGCTCTAACATTTAGGTCTTTGAGAGCAAGAGCATTGAAGTCAAGAGATGCAGAAACTCCAACAAACAGAAGGAACTGAAACAACAGAAACTCCAGAAGAACCACCAAAACCAACAGCTAATGAAATATTGTTCGAATATTTTCCAAGGTACTCTGTTCTCATTGCATACATTCAAGAAATACTTAAGAAAGCAGACTTGACTTTAGGAGATGATGAAAGTTCTGTATATCTTTCGTTCCAGTTTCAAATAGCAGAACTTTTGAGACAGATATGCTTAATGTATGACAACATCTCTGATTTCACAAGATATGATGACGACCATGACCCCGAACACGGTGAAGAAGAAGTTTTACAAACATCCATTAAGACAGGAAAGGTTTTAACACACAAAGTCTCATTATTGACACCAAAGATGGCGAAGTGGACGTTCTTCAAGAGCTGAAGAAAAATACTTCTTCGGGAGGTGGTGGTAGGCATGAACTTGAAATAAATGAGATAGAAGAGAAATTAGCCGAAAAAGCAGATAAAGAACATAAACACAATATCTCCGATATAAATGAACTTCAAGCTACATTAAATAGTAAAGCGGACAAAAATGAACTTGACGCAATGAACAAAGTTTTGAAATCTCATAAACACAATATCTCCGATATAAATGAACTTCAAGCTACATTAAATAGTAAAGCGGACAAGAACCATGTTCATTATATAACTTCAGACGAACAGATTATAACGGACTACCATGGATATTTAACACGAAGTGATGAAGCGAAGACAAAAAATGTTAATGAAAGAAGATATAAATACATTCGTGCTAAAGGTTATGACATAAGCTGTACTGTACAGTATGATGTAGCTAAAGCACCAGAAGCATTTGGTTATACCGGTGAAATTTATGCCTCTACTTTCAATGTTAACGGTGTATTAGTTGAACCAAGATTTACTTTGAGAGTTAAGGCAAAAATAACGTTTGAAGATGCTATTAAAAGTAAAGCTGACAAAGTTGAACTCGAAGCAATGAACAAAGTTTTGAAATCTCATAAACACAACATCTCCGATATAAATGAACTTCAAGCTACATTAGACAGTAAAGCTGACAAGAACCATACACATAAATCCTTCACTACTGTTAGAGCAGACGACATAATATTGAACTTTGACCTTGGTTCAAGTGCACCATTAGAAAATCCAAGTACAAGCGTAAAAGATACTCTTAACAGTTTAGATAAGAGTTGCAGGAACATTGAAAGTCATGCCAGAAACTTTGAAGCATATGAACTACCAACAATGTTAGATAAGAAAGCAGATAAAACTTATGTGGATGCAGAACTAACAAAGAAATTTTCGAAACCAGATACAATGACATTTACAACAGAAATTATAAATGGTGAACCAGCAACTCCATTTGAATTTGTTAGAGGTCTTCAACCAGATACTTTTGAATTTTTCTTGGATAATTCTATTGAACTAACATTACATTATAAAAGTGGAACAAATGCAACATTTCATCCGGGAGATACATTCCAAATGGTATTTAATGACATAAGTTCTTTAGAATATGTTTATAGAGTTATGAGCATATATGATTTAATATATCCTATAGGAGCTGTTTATACGTCTATGAATCCAATAAATCCAAACACTTTATTTGGTGGTAGATGGTATGAAATAGTTGACAGTTTTCCATTCTACACTAATACGCAGTCAATGAAGATGGGAGGTTCAAAGAAAATAGGTATTGAAAACCTTCCTTCACATATGCATAGGTTCAGTGGAAGAACATCTGTGGAAGGAAACCATTCACATTCAATAACAAAAAGAGGTTATATAAATCTTGCAGCGGGTTCGAATAGACAGGGAATGAACAGATATGATATCTCAGATGACCCCAAAGATGTTAGCACAGGTATTTTCTGTGGAACTGCAGGAAATCATACACATGTTGTAGCTGGTATTACAGACCCAGCAGGTAATGGAAAAGATTATATGCCTCCTTATATAACAATGCACGCTTGGATACGAGTTGGTTAAAATCTTTAACTTTACATAAATGAGCTTGAAAGAAGTATTCGAACAACATCCATGGAGGTCATTTAAGAAGTTCAATGAAGCTGCAAAGAGTTGGGGATTTACTAACAGAGCTGAAGTTAAAAAGTTCTTTGACAAAAATGTTGTACATCAAACAAAAATAAACCCTTACGACTACTTTTTACCAATTTACTCCAACACTCCTGACGCATACCAATTTGACACTCTCATTCAAAGCAGAAAAGGAGGACATAAACCATTCCTCATCTTCATAAATGTTAACACTCGTAAAGCATATGCATATCCAATGAAAAATAAAGGAACTCGTGAAGTGTTAAGAGTTTTACAAAAGTTTGTAGCAGAACATAACCCAAGTACTTTAACATCAGACCAAGACAGTGCATACCTCAGCAATGAAATCACAGAATTTCTCATTAAGCATAACATAACTCACTACACTACTGAAGACCATAACCATAACATACTCGGCATCATAAACCGCTTCATAAGGACTCTCAGAGATTTAAACCAAGAGCGAGACTTTACCGAAGAAACAATGAAACATTTTCTCGAAGTATATAATTCCTCAACACATTCTACAACAGGACATACACCAAATTCAATGACACAACAACAAGAAGAAAAGTATATACAAAAGAAACGAAGCCAAACACAAAATATCAGAAATTCAACACAATTTACCCTCATTCCTGGTACAAAAGTTCGTGTAGTTCTTGACGACAAACCGTTGACAAAGAAACGTTTAAGGTTAAGTCGAAATTATTATATTGTAGACTCTACGCAAGGTAATGGATATCTTATAAAAGCTGCCGACGACTCTATTGCGTTTTATCCTCGACATAAATTAGTCGAAAGTAGTAATGGCAAACTTGCTGAAACCATTGACGAAGCAAAGCGAGGAGTGGTTATTGAAATACTTGGCTATAACACAAACGATGACACTTATAAAGTAAGATATGAAGGAGGCGTTGAAGATGTTATACCATCTAAGAACTTGAGAGAGTCGAAGCCAACACATCTGGGACCATTAGAGCGGGAGTACTGGAAAGACAAAAATATGCCAGAAAGAATAAGAAAATTCTTCTAAACTTTTTCATTAGATGTAAATCAGACAAAAATATAATTTAGGCGAAGAGGTTAGATCTCACCTGTTTTTTCACCTCTTTTTTCACCCCGTGAATTTTCATGAATTTTCACAAAAGACCAAAAAAAATAAAGTTAGTTTTATTTTTATTTATTTTTTTATTTTGTATGTAAGAACAGAAATGTCAGTCGAAGCAAAAACATTCACGAACAAATCTAATGGTGAAACATTCACAAAAGGCACTTATAACGGTATTGAAGTCTTACGTAGAGACAAGGATGGTTACATTAATGCAACAAAGATGGCAAGAGAAGCAGGAAAGTTAAACCATTTAAACAGATTTCTCAATAGTGCTAAAATGCAGGAAATTCTTGAGTTTTGGTTGAAAGAATACGGTCGAGCCAAAAGTGGCTCAACCTCAAAACAAGCATTTTATGAGCTTACTAAGGGCGTTATGAATGAATTCAAAGGTATTTACATACATGCTGACCTCGTTCATTTTGTTGCTGAATGGTGCTCTGTAAAGTATGCATTTTATGTCAAAGATATTATGGACTCCATAGACAAGAAAGTTCATGAGAAGTTAGATGAAGAAGAACTCGAAGATACAGTGGAGAATGCTAAACCTTTGTTCGAAGAAGAAGTTGGAAAAATGTGTGAAAAACAATTAGAACATGAACGTGAGATATGTTATGGTTATAGAGATTCTCCATACGAACTAGACCAATGGGAACAAGAAGATTTAAAGAGAGAATTTAGAGAATATGAACTCGCTAAGATAGCATTTGAAGCTGCAGAAAAGAAGTTAAAAGTTTGGGGTCGTTTTGTAAAAAAATATTGTGAGTAAATGAACCATTTATTTTTATTGAATTCAGCACAAAATTCTGAGTAAAATGACATATGGCATGTGTCAAACCGTTGAGTTTTCACAAAATTCCAAAAATTGCTGCGGAAAGTTCGTCAAAAAAGTGAAGGTTCCCGACGGTTTCAAACCGCCATACTTTACATGAAGATAGTTTACAATGTCAACTAAATATCATGTACGATAGAAACGGTTATGTAAAGTTTACATTTTGTAAAGTTTTGTCCTGATTCAAGACAAGTCTTGTATTTTTTCAGAACAAGTCTTGTATTTTTTCAAGACAAGTCTTGTATTTTTTCAGAACAAGTCTTGTATTTTTTCAAGACAAATCTTGTCCTGATTCAGAACAAGACTTGCACTTTTTAGTCAGTTTTTCTTGTAAAGTTCTCAAATTTGAGAACAATTGTCCTGATTCAAGACAAGTCTTGTATTTTTTCAGAACAAGTCTTGTATTTTTTCAAGACAAATCTTGTCCTGATTCAAGACAAGTCTTGCACTTTTTCAGGAAATCCTATCGTCCAACTTTACAAATGTCACTTTTTCAACATGATTGCATTTTGGTCGGGGAACAACTTTCTCTCAATTTTGCCACTTTTTCTATCGTCGTGTTTTGTCACTTTTCCCTCAGGGTGTGTGTCAGAAAATATCCAAAATCTTTATAGCCTCGTATCTCCTTCAATTCTTGACGGTTTGACATGTATGACACACCATTCAATTCAGAATTATGTGCTGAATCTTATGACCTTCATTTGTTCGTGACTTCTTTTCACATATGTAACCATGAATTTTTAACATTTCTTTATCACAGAAAAATAAAGTTAGTTTTATTTTTATTTATTTTTTTATTTTGTATGTAAAGACAGTAATGTCAACATCAGAGAACACAACAACTGCTATCGTTCATGAAGCCATAAATGAAGAATACGAATACATACAATATAACAAACAACTTCGCCTCATTCGTTCGGTCAAAGATGACATGTACCAAATGCAAAGTATAATGAATGCTCTTCGTTCTACAAAGCAAGCATATCATTGGTTTGAAAACCAACAGACAAAAGAACTTTTAGAAGAATTTCCTCATATGATTGCTTCCCTCGGAAAACCGAGAGAAGAGATTCCGTATGAAAATCGCAAGAATTTGGCTCCTGGTTTGAAAGGTTATTATGTTCATAGACTTTTAGTAAACGCTGTAGCAATGTGGGCTTCACCTCGTTATGCTTGTTATATTTTCATGATGTTAGATGAACTATATAAAGCAGAACGTGGAGAGATGGAAAAGAAACTTCAAGCAAAAGATGAAGTCATTGAATCCAAAGACAAAAGCATACAGAAAAGAATACCACGTTCAATACCAAAAGGAAAGGAAAAAAGCTATAAGTATATGATTTACGCTGAAGAGATGGAAAATGAAGAAGACAGAGATATGGTTATGTTGCATTTAGTCAGAAGAAACAACAAAAGCTTTTATGACCTTGCTAAGATTTACAAATCTGACAGAAACTGGTTCTATCGTGAAAACTTACCGATTTCAATGACACCGAATGAGCAAATAAAGGAAATTGTCAAAAATACTCTTCCTCAAACACACTATGACATCAAAGGTTGCACAATACTTACATTCAAAGAAGACTTAACATTACTGAAGGAAAAAATAACAGAATATTTCGATAACTTCAAAGAGGAAGAATGAAAACTTACCGATTTCAATGAAAAACATTAACTTTTTGACGAAGTGAAGATTTGCACTTTGTCAAAATTTAATGAAAACTTACCGATTTCAATGAAAAACATTAACTTTTTGACGAAGTGAAGATTTGCACTTTGTCAAAATTTAATGAAAAACATTAACGTAAACATTAACGATAAAATTTATTTCCTGTGTTGTTGTCAAAATGTCATGTTGTCATCATTTTTAAAAGAAGTTAATTAACCTGGTAGCATATGGTGACGTGGTGACACTTTCAGTTATTCAAAAATATATTTTTGCTTAAATAACTTCAGGGTCTATTTCTTCAACCATTTCACTTCCTTCGTCAATGTCAATAGAAGCTTCTTCAACCTTTGGTAAGAATTTCTGTATAACATCTTTGTTCGTTATTGTCTTCAGAGATGAAGGATAATATTTCACATTTGTTTCACCCTTCTTATATTCTTTCTGTTCGGAAAGATTTAAAGCAATACTGAAGAAGTCAATGTTAGAGTTCTTTATAACAGTATAATGAGTATCTTTGACATTCACGAAGAAACTCTTTTGTTTCAAAACTACTGCTAACTCTTGTGAAGTATAACGTTTGCGGTCAATGACGATAGCTAATGGTCTGACATACTGACCAAACTTAGATTCTTTCACAAACTTCTTGTTAAAGATAATATTAACATTTGAAGCATTATTGAACTCATTCTTGATGGCAGTAGCGAGAGCATTGTATGAAAAGAACTTGCAATCTTGCATGTGTTTCATTAAAATAAAAATATTAAATTATTTTGAAAAATAACTTAAAAAAATCTAAGCTAATTTTTTCAAAAAATATTTTTTTATTTCCTACTAAAGATGTATCGGAAGTTGTCTAAGTTAGAACACTCGGAAATAAAACAACTTCTTACAGAAGCTAATATAGATGTTGCAAAGCATTACGCAACAAACAAAAAAGCACTCGCTGACTTCATTAAAGACTATAATGGTGCAATAAGTTATGATAGAATTCATGAGTTCATAAAGCCGCAACGCGGCGAGGACGAAGTCCATGCAATAGCATTTCCTTTAAATGACGTTGCTATTGACTTATATCATAGACGTTCAGTACCTCATGAAGTAAGAAGAGAGATGTTTGACATAACAAATGCGAACGTTGGTCATACTCGTAAAGCTCTTTCGCATGAAGTAAGAAGAGAAATGTTTGACATAACAAATGCGAACGTTGGTCATACTCGTAAAGCTCTTTCGCATGATGTTCGTCAAGAGATGTTTGACATAACAAATGCGAACGTTGGTCATACTCGTAAAGCTCTTTCGCATGAAGTAAGAAGAGAAATGTTTGACATAACAAATGCGAACGTTGGTCATACTCGTAAAGCTCTTTCGCATGATGTTCGTCAAGAGATGTTTGACATAACAAATGCGAACGTTGGTGAAACAAGAAGAAGAGACGACACACTGAAACAACAGAGAAGAGAGATGTTTAAGAGCGCTATAGAACAAGTTCGCAAAGCTAACGATGTCATTCGTTCCATTGACGACAAACCAAAAGAAGGTGAGAGATGGTTAAAGAAAGATGAAGAGAATAGGAAGAGAAATGTGAAGTCAGGCAATAGACTCATTGACTTTAACATCGAAGCTTTAGATGAACCAAACAGAGACTACTTACACAAACATTTCGGTAAGGTTTTCATGAGACTCTTAGAGAAAATTAAAATAAACTCACAACAGAGATGGATGGTATGTTATAAACTTGGTGGAAAGTATGAATGTTCTACGTTAAACCTCAATAATATTGGAACATTACTACATCAGCTCTTGAAGGAGAACTTTATATCAGAGATAGAAGCAAATGCTGCAGGTATTGTTGAAATGCACTATGACTTCTTCTTGACAAACATAAAGAATCTTACCGAAATAAAGATGTATGATTTAACAGAATATGAAGGCTTAACGATGTCAGATGTAAAGAAAGGCAAACCAAAAAAGAGACCATATAGAGATGAAAGCACACTGACAAATGACCAGAAAGCCATTTTGGAAGCTCTTAAGCAAACAGGAAACCCAGCACTTATAGAAAGCTTTTGGAAAGATAATGGTGAAAAGAAGTTTTATAAGAAGAGAAGCGGTCAGTTCTGGAAGTATCTTTGCACATTACCTATAAATCTTGAACGCTACCAAATCTTCAATGAACTGAACAAAAGAACTGCAACACTTATGACAGAGGACAATTGTTTCGTTTATGCTTGCATTCAGGCTGGAGTAAATGAAGAAACTATTGACCACATGAGAGAAGTCATTCGTGTTAGAGACTTTCCTCAAAGTAAAGTACAAGAAATTTCTGACGCAACAGGTATATCATTTAATGTTACCATTGGTTATTTCAATGACTCAAGACATAATGAAATAAAGAGATATATACCAAAAGAATGCGAAACTGTTAGAACTATTGACTTACTTCTTGTTGAAGACCACTACATGCTAAATGAAAGATTACCAATGACAACATATTCATTCGAAACTATAAAGAAATTCTCAAAGCTTGTGGTGGAATGAACATTGAGAAACAGATGAAGATTTATACAAAGAGAGAAGATAAATATGTAGTTCGTTATGATAGAACAACACCGTTATGGGATGTTATGAAAACATTGTGGGAGTGCAAATATTTCGAACCTATTTCTTATGGAGAACTTTTCACATATACTACTGACTTATATAAACAGAACCTTGCACCATTTAAAGATTTGACATATGCTCCAAAGTATTGTGTACAACTGAAGAAGAAAGCAGAGTCAAAAGAAGTAAATAAAGCTAAATGTAAATTCATACCTGAGCACGTTTTCTTTGCTGACTTTGAGTGTAGTACGGATGGCTTTCATAAAGCTTTTAACATCTGTTATGACAGTGAAGATGGTTCAGTTAGTGAAAGCATTTGGGGTCAAAACTGTGCAACAGAATTTTTGGAAAGACTTCCTGACAAGAGTTTAATATATTTCCATAACCTCAGTTATGACATAAACTTCATCTTAAGACACATGACAGAAGTGAAAGGAACTCCCATCATTAAAGGTTCACGAACAATGCAAATAACTGGCTTATATAAAGGACGGGCAATTATTATAAAAGACTCTTACAGTGTTATAAATAAGAAGCTTAAACTATTTCCTGCTATGTTTAACTTACAAACAGGACCGAAAGAAGTATTTCCATATAACTACTACAGCAGTGTTTTGTTAGCAAATGACAACAGAACTGGTGTCATTTCTGAAGCATGTAAGTTTATCCATGATGCAGATACATTTATGAAGAACATAGATTCCATCAAAGGTTGCAGAATAGATGAAAACCACTTCGACTTAGAAAAATATAGCACGTTTTACTGCAAACAAGATGTAAGAATTTTAAGAGAAGGTTTTGTAAAGTTCCGCAATGACTTATTGAAAGAGTTTGATTTAAACGTTTATGACTACGTTAGTATTTGTTCTATTGCTAACAAATTGTTTGAGAACAGAGTATACTTCCCGAATGGAAATCTTTATGACCTCTCAAATAAACCAAGAGAATTTATTTCGAGATGCATTCAAGGTGGAAGATGTATGTTGTCAGATAACATGAAACAAAAGAGCAAAAAGAAACTCATTGCTGACTTCGACACTGTTTCATTATATCCTTCAGCTATAGCAAGACTTTATACTTTAGAAGGTATTCCAAAAGTATTGAAGGATGAGATGTTAAGCACAGAGTATCTCATGAGACATTTATTCGATGATGACCAAAAGGAACCCATTGGTGAAAAGTTTATGTCTGGCTTCTTTGTTCTCATTAAGATAACAGAGATTGGTATACCCAGACACTTTCATTTAATAGTTTGCGACCCTGAACTAAATCCAGAACTTAACGTTCCAAGAAGTTCAAACACTTGCTGTCTCATGTATGTTGACCATATAACATTACAAGACCTCATAAAATATCAAGGTGTCAAATGTGAAGTGTTGCAAGGATACTATTACGATGGAAACAGAGATATGAGAATAAGAGATGAAGTAAAGAAGTTGTTTGAGTTAAGGTTAAAGTATAAGAAAGAAGAAAACCCCTTACAAGAAATTATAAAACTCATTCTGAACAGCATTTATGGCAAAACTATTCTATCTCCTATTGAGTCAAAAATAACCATAGTAAATGACAAAGATGCTATAAGATATGCTATAAGAAATTACAACCATATAGTGAAGTTCGAAGGTTTGGATGGTTCAGATAAAACTATTTTCAAGCTAACGAAAAGCATTTGCAGACACTTTAACTTCTGTCCACTTGGTGTTAATATTCTGTCTATGTCAAAACGTATTATGAATGAAGTATTCTGTACTGCAGAGGACATGGGACTTCAAATCTTTTACCAGGATACCGACAGTATGCACTTATATAATGAAGACATCCCAAAGCTTGCAGCAGAGTTTAAGAAGAGATATGGTCGCGAACTTATAGGAAAGAACCTTGGTCAATTTCATAGCGACTTTGCAGAAATAACACCTGGAAAACAAAGTTTAGCTTATAAAAGTATTTTCTGTGGAAAGAAGACCTACATAGACTTACTCACTAACGATTTAAATGAAGTTGCATTTCACTGCAGAATGAAAGGCGTGAAGCAAGATGTTATTGCTTTAACCGCTAATGAAATGTTTCCTGAAGCTATACAATGCTATTACAATGAAGATAAGAACATTCACATACCTGTTGGAACATATGACAAAGACTCTGAGTTCAGTTTAATGAAACTTTACAAAGCACTTCATGATGGTCAAGAGATTGCATTCGACTTATGTAAGTCATGTCAACCTTGCTTTGCTGAAAAGTTCAACTTTTCAATAACGACTAAAACAAGCTTTATTCGTAAGTTGAAGTTCTGAGGTCATTTATTTTTGTCAGCAATGAGGTCATGAATGAGGTCATGAATGAGGTCATTCGTGATAAAAATAAAGCTAGCGTAGATTTTACAATACTGCGATGGTAGAGTTTAAGAGTTGTGCTTCAATGTAGAGACAGTCCTTATGGTCTGGAGGCAAGAACACTGGACATTTATGGTCATGAGTGGAGAACATGTCTATCCAAAACTCACGATTGAAGCCAGTTAATTTATAGTATTTAGGGTTAGGAAGTGGTGAAGTTCTTGTATGACCAATGAACTCATTTTCAACTCCTTTACTTAAGTTTGAATATAATATAGCTTGCTTTCTATCCCAAATGCCAGGTGTTACAATCTTTGAAAATTCATTTTTCCTCGGAAGCATTGCATCATAATTGAAAACATTCTTAAAATCATCACTTGGTTCGGAGATTTGAAATCTTATACGTAATGGATTTTTTTCTCTTTAGCGACTTCATTGAATGGTGAGATAATAACATGACAGTCATGAGTTCCATCTTCATTTTCATTAAATTCATAATGAAAGTCTATAAGTTGTGGCTGACTACCTTCTTCTTTCAGTTGTGCAAGAAACTCACGTAAAGGCTGTAAAGTTTGTACTTCAATGTTGAACTTTTTCTCGAACATCTCATTAAATGAAATCATACATTGCAACAATGTTGTATCGTCTTTAAAGTATTTGTATATGTGAATGTTTTGGGCGCTTAAAGACTGTTCGTCATTTTCTATCTCGACTTGAAGTATAAAGTCAACCTTTCTGAAAGCACGTGTTATATACATAGATGTTATGCCAATGTACTTCTCTTCATTTATGTTCACAATCCAGTCTGTTGGAAACTTAAACGTTACTCTGTTCCCCTTTATTTTGACGTCAGGGTTTTCACTACTGAACGCAACAGATAAAGGTATTTGTCTATACATTTAATTCGGATAAAAATAAACCATTTACTCTTTCTTTGCTTCAGCTTCTTCTCTAGCTTTTCTTTGCCAGCAAACGTGGGTTCTTTTGTCTTCCAGCAGCTAATTGCAGCAAGTTGTTTTTCACTAAGTTTTCTCTTTGGTCTCTCTGGCTTTTGTTCTTGTTTTTGTTCCTTCAGTTCGGATAAAATTTGCTCACGAATTTCTTTCTTCAATGCTTCAACATCTATGACACCTTGGGTCTTGTCCGTAGGGCTTGTCTGAGTCATTTGACTGCAGATAAAAAACAAAATTAAAACTTTAACCGATGTAAAATGAGCTTGTCAAAATCAGAGCGAGAGTCTATTATATTAAATGACGCAAGAGGAATACAACATCCTTTCTATTACGTAAGTCAGAGTAAAGATGGTAAAATATACGTAAGAAAAAGAAAGGTTCCATTAGCGAATGCAGAGAGCGACAACATTAAGGTGCATGGCAAGGGTGAAGTCCACGAAGCCATATAAAACCTTCTGTTCAAACTGAGCAAAGAACAAGAAGAAAAGAAGCCAGATGTACTTTCAATAACGAACCAAGAGCTTATTGCAAAGTTCGTGAATTTCATTGAAAAACAAACCGAGTCAAAGAACCCTGACCCGCCAGTGAAAGAAGTTGAGACAAAAGAGAATGTACAGTTCATTGAAAATGTCAAGAAACAACTTCCACCACGAATGCCAAGAAGAAGAGTGAGAATAATGAAGTAAATAGATATTTTTATCTGAAGTAAATACATGCAGAACGAACAGCTAAACGAATTTACTCCAGCAGAGCATATTCATCAGATTCGCTCATATTTCGATATCATAGACAATGCAGTTCAAATTGGTGACACTAATAGAAAATATTCTGACGCAAAGATTCCATCACAACCTGGAACTGCTAAAGATAACACATGGGTAACATTCAATCTCTCACCTCCTGGTGAAAATATGTTGGACCTTTACAATACATTCATTACGTATAAAATGGAAGGTCAATTTATTGTAGATAAAGAAATTGGTTCAGGTTCCAATAAAACAAACCCACCAGGATTTTGGATTGGTTTCGATGACGCTTTCTATGCAGTTGCTGGATATCAAATCCTTGCAAATGGTCGTATCGTATATTCTCAAGACAACGCAAGAGAAGAAGCATATATAACTTCAAACTCACAAACTACCGAACAAATAAAGAAAGTAGATGTTTTCTCAAAGACTCGACATGAAGATGTATGGAGTCATTCGGGAACATGCAGAACAGGACAAATTGTTAGTGGTCCAATTACAGCAGGAAAATCATTTGATTTTAAGCTTCGTTTAAGAATTCCTGTTAGAAGATTTTCCATTAGAAGCTATAAGATTTATTCCAGCTTTTGCAGGAAACATTCAGCTTAAAGTAAAGTTCAGTAGCGACGCCTTACAATGCACATCTATATCTGTAAATGATATCATTGCTTTCAATCCAACTCTTAAAGTTGCATTTGCTTCAGATTCAAATCCACCGACAAATAAATTTGTTCCATGGAATGAACCATTCACTATGATAACGAAGGCAGTAGAAGCTAGTGGAACAGTTACTATTACAACTGTAACCCAGCAACTATTTCGAACAAAGATGGATTTTAATGAATGTTTCATTCATCCAAAGTCATTCTCTTTAGACCCTAACATTTATACAGAACTTGTAGAACATTATACAAACGAGGCTTTATGTTTTCCTGTTAAAGTTATGGATTGGATTCCTATGGACGGTTCATTCTCAAAGAATACAGATAGTTCAAGTGCAACATTTACAGCAGCTTATACGCCTATTAATGTTAAAAGTATTTGGGCACTATTTAGAAAGAAAGACAACTATTATGTTAATTTTGAGAACCCTAAGTTTAAATATCTTCAGCTTTCCATGGGAGCTTATGGAAATATGCCTGCAGAACCTGAAAAATCATATGGACCTGTATTTTATGAAATGGTTGCGAACGCTTGCAATACAAACAATGATATGATAGGATTTAATGAAGATGTTATGAGGTCATTGGTGGATGATGGTAGTGTGGAACATAAATGGGATAGCTATGACAACACACATTTCTTATGTGGTTTTCCAACAGAAGTGGACTTTTGCTTCCAAAGGTCAAACATCTACTGCTCCAATAACATACAAATTGTCTGTTAAAGGACCTATTGAACTAGCAACTGAAAACGTACCAAAGCCACTTATTGGATTTATGAGGGATTGTTGCTTTGCCATTCAGGTGCGTGCTAATGGCATCCCCATAATAAGATTAGATGACTATAACTTAGCCACGGACGACAGTGAGGAATAAAGGATGAACGTTTATTTTTAAAGCTTATAAATGAGTTCTTCATCAAGCTCTCGCGAACCTTCACCATCTATGAAACAAACTTTACCAAACGATTATGGAGCACCTATTGAATATTTCTTACGAGCTGCACAATGGCAAAGAGCAGTCTCACCAAGGTTAGGTGTTCCACCAGCTCCTGTCAAAAATAGCATTTGGTCAAGTCCTTATATAAGATATGGTCTCCCACTAGGTTTGCTAGCTACAGCAGGAGCAGTTATGATGTTGAAAAGAAATAAAGCAAATGTTATAAATAATACTGAAGTAGCTGAAGTTAAACAAACTCCAACACATTCGCCAAAACCAACGCCTTCACAAGCAAAACCTTCAATAACTCCTGAACCTATGGAAGTACAAACTCCTGTTCAAAAGTCAACTCCTAAACCGACTCCAACATTTAAACCAGAACCTACCCTCAAATAAATCGTAAAACTCCTGCGTTTCCTTACTGAAAAAATAACGTTATTTTTATTTAATTTAAAATTTTTATTTGATTGAAATGACGACTAAAGTCACTGAAGCAATGAAACAAAAGTTTTTGGTAGAATACATTAAATCAGGAACTATTCCAGAAGGTTTTTACATTCATACTATGAAGGATGGTAGAGTTCAGTTTAGAAAGATAAAGCAACCATTAGATAAAGAAGGAATTTTGAGAAAGATTAAACTTCATGAGGACAACATTGCTGAACTTAAGAAGAAGTTAGAAGAGTTGGAGAAAGGAAGAGAGTTATAAAGTAATGAGAACGTTTATGTTATGAGAAATTTTTAACGTTAGTTTATTTTACTGAAAATTTTTATTTGGATGTAATGACGAAAACTATTGAGATAACAAACTACAACGGTCATGAGTTCAAGAACTTTTTCTTCGTTCCTCGTGAAATACATTCTATCAGATACGAGGAAAGGGTAAAGTTAGTTAAGCATTTATGACAACAAACAAATGGAGATAATAAAAGCAATAGATACAAACGGTAAGCGTGTTTCATTAGCTTTGTCAAAACTTACAGGTATAAACTATGACAGTGACTTTGACCTATATGAAGAAGAAAGTGAGTCAGAAGATTATGAGCTGTTATATGAAGCACAGCAATGGGAGGAGTTGCAATACTTTTGTAAGTGAGAACGTTTATTTTTACATTAGTGAAGTCGTTTGTGAAAATATTAGTGAATTCGTTAGTGAAGTCGTTAGTGTTGTAAAATATACGTTAACGGTTTTGTAAAGTGTCAAATTCACATATAATGGGTAAGGAGGCGCGCAGTGCCGCCGTACCCATGATATGTATACTAACTTCACAAACTCTATACCCTCAATATATTTTTCTATGTCCTCTTTGAAAACATTTGTATAGTTAAGATATAAAACTTTTGACATAAGTGTTTCAATGTCATGAACTCTTATAGCACCACTATATAATAGTCTAGCAGATATACTATCCCAGTCTATATATTCTGCTTTTTTCAAAACCTCTCTCACAATATTTTTCTTATCTAATGGTATACATTCCATCTTACCTATAGGTATCTTTTCTTTTAACTCTTTCAATATATTATTTGTGTCTGGAATATGTTTGAGACGGTCCATATAGTTGTCGAAGTCATTGCATATAATCTTTGAGTCAGGAAATACGGTATGACATAAATGGGATATATAGAAACTTCCACCGAACAAATCTACAAATGTTAGACCATTCAGTAGTTTCTTAAGTTCTCTCAATATAATATCTTTACATCTACTCTTATTTCCAAAGAACGGTAACGGCGGTTTTGTAAAATTCATTTATATATAATAATAAAAATGTTTTTACCCGAAAAGTGACAAAACATGAAAACATATATAATTTGTGAAAAGTGACACAAAAAGTGACATTTAAAAAAGTGATACTATTAATATGATGTAAATAACAACGGTTTTGGTTTTGTCACCGGCTGGTCGGCTGGGGTTCGGTCCTCCTCTTGGGTCTTGGGCAAAATTTCTTATGGGCTAGAGGGCGCAACGCGCCTGGAAGCCCCACTTACCTGACCTTTATAGAAATTTAATGATATTTTTTATGGACTCAAATTTTCTCAATGATTATAGATAATTAAGCTCTTATAACTTGTTATTTGAAGAGTAAACAAGAATCAAAAGTATGCTGTGAATATAATTGCATTGCATGAAATGATACGATGTTCAAATTAAAAGATAAAGATATTTATGCAGATAGAGCCTTAAATTTCGGTTTTATTTCGAATGAGAGTCAACATGATGTAATAGTGCTAATATGTTATGCCAGAATATTAAAAATATTGCGCCAAAAAGTTTTTTTTTTGCAAATTACAGATACTATTTAAAGATTGGAAATGTTACCAAGCACGGTGCAACTCTGATATCTGCCCTTTCTTCTTTGTATATTTCAATGTAAACTATTCAAACTTACCCCCTAAAATTTACAGATGCAACGGAATTTTAATTTGCGCCAATACATCAATGATAAGGGATAAGCATGCTGAGCATAAGACAAATAAAGTATTTTCATGGCTTTAATTAATAAAGAAACGTCACCAAAAATATTTTTAAACGGAATAATTATTTTGAGAGGAAAATAATCGATTTCATTTACACCCACAGATATGACTGACGCTGCACAACAGCAAGAACTCGACCAACTCAAAGCAGAAATCGATTCCGTAATGAAATCAATCCACGAGTTTGATGAACAGATCGAAGAAAGAAACTCAAAGCGTTTACTCCTTATTGAAAATCTTCGTGGCCTTCTACCAGATGATCAATTCCAGCGCTTCTCAGATATTATCAACAAGACAGTTGAAGCTGTTCGTCCAGCTCCAGAACCATCTACACTTCCACCTCTTGAAATTGATGAGGAGAATCCTCTTGAGAGCCTTAGAAAGATTAGACTTCAGATTGCTAAAGAGGTTTGTGAAGTTATGGGAGTTGAAGCCCCAAGCTTATAACTTGGCGTTGTGCAAATTTGATTCTAAATGATTTTTTTATATTTTCAATATAGCTTTTAGTGAACAATTACAAAAGAAATTATGATATCTTCATAATACTTGACTACTTGAGTATTTACACATAACAGATAGTTTATAAATTTTATTTCAAGAAATTTGATGTAATTAATAAGATAATTATAGTAAATTTATTTTAATTCGATTAAAGAAACATAAATACAAAAAAATTGACAAAAGATATATAAATTACAAAGGAAGAGATCCCTTAAGTAGAGCTGTATGGTACATTGGCTTATTGTAGTAACTAAATGACGGTGCAGGACCATTTGACCATGCCTTAACCCAGCTTCTTGTGTTTCCACATTGAGGACAAGGTGTTCCGTAGATGTAAGGGCTGAAAAACAAGTAGCATGAGAAAACAGAGGCCATGGTCAGGAGATTTACAAAACTCTTCATGAACAAATGGTTTTCCAGGGACTTTTCAATGAGAGTTCCGTAATTTAGAGTTGCGAACATCAAAGGAACCAAGTAATGGTAGTGGAACATGGTTCTTGGGACTCTTAAGAAGGGGAAAAATGAAACAGACCATCCGAGAATCCAAATTAAATTTCGATAATCGGAAAGTTTGAAGAATAAGAAGGGAATAGCTAGAACAATACTAGCTGCTGAGAACCAATAACTAACGGGTAGGCCAAAACACATGATTTGACGATATTCTCCCGATGAATAAAACATAACATATTTATCCATTAGAAGAGGCCAATATTCAGGTGACGAGGACCAAGGATGTGGACAGTTTGATCTCATGTTGATGGCATTCATGACAATATTCCATTTAATTATACGTAAAAAGAGGGGAGATTTTGTAAGTCGATTTCCCCAATAAGAAGTGTTCGGATTGTCAAGTTCCATGAGGGTATGTCTGTCTGCTTGGTCAATGTAGTTACTGTTGTGTCCGTGGTAAGGAGTAAGCGCGAAATGGAAAATCCAAACCGTAACAAATGAAAAAAATGTAGGAACAAGTATCAGACCTGCTCGTAATATGATATCTATGATTGATGGCCATTTTACAAGGATCCAGGCTACTTGAACTAAGCCATCTAATGCGATTAAACCTAAAGCGGTATATTTGCAAGCAGACGCACATCCTAATGTAATACCTGCTAATACCACATGATAATTGTTCTGAGTACGCATGAATAATGCGAAACATTCAATGTGAAGTGCAGAAAAGAAGTGTAACATGCCATCAGAAAGAATAAATTTGGATTCTGTAATCATGGATGAGTCAAATGCTACAAGAAAAACTGAAGCAAAAGATGTAAATGGGCTAACTTCGAAATTTCTTAGCGCTGTATATAATAAAGGAGAGACAAAAGATGAGAATATCGCAGGAATAATACGAACACTTAAGTAAGCTGTCTCATTTGTTTTAAATGCAGTACCAATATTATTAAAACTATCGATATTTCCTTTATATTGACTTGCTTTTGATATGTATGCCATTAACATTTTACCCAAAGGTGGGTGGATATCAAAATGAAATCTTTTGTTGATATACCATTTTGTGAAATTTCCAAAATGAACTTCATCGAAGGTAACAACTGTTGGATGCGCTATTGTATACAGTCGGGCATACAATGCAATAATTGAGATCAACGTAATAAAAATAGAATCGATTAATGTGAATTTCATAAATTATTTTAATATATTTTATAATTATTCCGTGATACACAGAAATTTAACTCAATAATTGTGAACATTCGGAATAATAAGTAGAGAAAATAAAATATAGTAATAAATATAGTTTCAGTATTAAACTATTATACTTATGAGAGAGCGATAAATTTTGTCAGCATTTTACCTCTAAAGAAGTCAATAAAGAATATATCGAAGATTCATGCATGACTAGATCCTAACCCAACCTATCAAAAACATATCTTCAGAGTGCGTATATGCTAAATGCATAATCTCTCCTGATGTGTAAAAAAAAGTGCTCTTCTCCGATGTAGAAAAATAAAAGTTAAATTTTTCTATCGTCAAACTTGAATAAAATGAATTTAAGAAATTATGAGACCATGCCAAGACCTCTTTCCACAAAGAACAGATTACCAGATCCAGCAATCAACCAACTTACCGCTTATCAAAATCAATTTCCTGAATATATTCCTTCATCAAACTACGATAAAGTCGAGACAAGAGCGTGGTCATATTTCTCAGTAACAAGACGTATATGGGAGTACATTATTTTCATAATTTCAATACTTTATCCTGTTGAATTATCTTTTGTAATGATCTTTGACAGGAACATATCAGTTACTACATACTCAGTATTCTTTATTTTCGATGTCGTACAAATTGCAGATAATTTTGTCATTTTATACACTCCTTTTTTGCATAATGGTATTTTGATTTCAGATAAGAAAGAGATTTTGAAGAACTACGGTATCACATTCTATGTAATTCACATCATAGCTTCATTACCCTTAGGATGGATAGGAATTATCAAAGGAAATCCAAATCTTTATTTATATCTTTCAATAAACAGATTACTTCGATTACCTCAATGCTACAGATCATACAAATTGATTATGGACTCTACACTTTACAACAGAAGCTACGCAAGTTTAATTCCTCCGATTGTTATTATATCATGTATCATTCATGTATTTGCATGCATATTATATAGCATAGGAAAATATGCCGACAAAGATGAATCATGGATTACTCAATTTAAAGACCAAAATTACAATCAAATCCAAATGTATGTTGCATCAATCTATTTCGTCCTTACGACCATTCTTACACTTGGATATGGCGATATACATCCAATATCTACCCCAGAAGTCATTGTTTGCATCTTCATTACAATCGCAGGTGTCACTTTTCAATCTGTATTAATTGCTAACATGGTTAATGCATTATCTGATCCAATGGGTACCAAATTTTTATCCCAGTACGAAGCCATGCAGAGATTTCTCAAATTTAAGGGGGTTCCTGATCTTTACAAAAACCACATAAAAAACTACTTCCAAGGATCATGGGAACGAAACCACGGCGCACCAAGTTGGCGAGCTCTTCTTGCACCTCTTCCCAAGGGCATACAAAGTGGCATAAAACTGGAGTTCTGTCAAAGAACATTTTCAGGAATGCCTCTTTTTTATTTAGTTGGTCAGAAATACCTTTTGTTGATTATGAATTCCATGCAGCCATTTACTTATCTACCAGGAGATATCATCTGCGAACAAGATGAAGAAGTCCCTGATCTACTGATTTTCAATCACGGAATAATACAATTGATATTAAATGATGTTCCTTTGGCATCATTAAATGTCGATAGCGGTTATGTAGATGGCGAAAGACAGTTGATGTTCGGAAAGCCACAGGATAAGACAATTAAGGCTGTAACGTTTGTTGATGGTTGGAGATTGAGGAGAAAGGATTTCTTGGACTTAATAAACTCAAGAAAAATGTTGAGAACGATCTTATTAGCTAATGCAAGAGCAAGATTCCCAAAGGACTTCCAGGAAAGCCCTGAATGGGATGATAACCAGATTCCTGCAACGCCTCCGTCCGATAATTCTGAAGATTCGGTCGAATCTGAGAAATTAGAAGAAGAATTTATTTATGTTGAACAATCTTCTTCTTCATATGACTCTCAATTCACTGATGCTGATTTATAACATTTTTTTTTTTTTTTTTTTTAAAAAGATTTGTTTGTGTTAAGATCTTAATATAGTCTTATATTCCATATAGTTTTATATTCAATTCATTATTCTAATATTAGCATCTTTTATGACCAAGATTATACTTAATAGCATGATAAATTTCAATAAAGTCCAAATTTGAATATAGCAAGTTCATTCCTGAGTGGTCATAATGATTGTTATAGAATTCTTAGATACATATTAAAATATGGTCTATAGTAGATTCTTAGATACATATTAAAATGTTTTTATTTGTTTTGTCGAAAATTAAAAGTGACATATGCAATTTCAGTGGTCCTCTTCTTTATAGGATGCACAAATATCCAATGTGAATCTCTGAGTCTCTCAAGTTACTTTCAAATAAGGTAGTCACAAAATCTAAGTAGTGAGGCTCTCAAAAATTGAACCGTACTCCATACAAAATTTGTGTACCCTCACTACTTAGATTTTGTGGCCTTCAATTGAGAGGTTAGTTTTGATAGAGCACGTTATAAAATTAAAAGGGAAAAATAAATAAAATTTAAACATTTAATTATATATAATGTAAGGAGTGTAATTCCAAATTTTCTAAAAACTATTCAAATTTGAGCATTTTTTGGAAATAGTAAATCTAATATGTACATCTAATAACAACATGATTCATCACCTTTTCAAGCTCTGCAGTCAATTTTTTGAAATTTGATTGAAATAAATGTAGCAAAAATTACATTTCATTAGGGAATATATGAGTTTCTCTGGAAACAGGCTGATAAATTTTAAATTTTGTCCAATCAACATGAATGCATTGAGAAATTTGGATTGATTTTCTGGTAGAATCTGGAACAATTCAACCATGTATAAATGGATCATGTAATCATCATGAAATGTTAGTGTTAGAGTTCAAAAGAAACAGAATGAGTGGAAATCAAACACAATCTGAATAATTTTAAACGTATACAATCTTTAAGTTTGTATTTTGAATTCTACATATATGATTGTGTAATTCGTTCTTTCAAATTTTCGGATTCAGGCATGTTTTGATAAAATTCATTCCCAAAAACGTCAATTAACAATTAAATTTAGTGTATTTTAAATATATATACGTATTATATTTTATAAATTATATTAAATTCGCAAAATTTTAAGTTTTAAACAAAAATACAAAATGTTCAAAATATGAAATTATGCATAGGATATTAAAATTTACATGTTAGCAATTTTTTTGAATTGCTTTCAATTTTCATATTGAAAATTTTAAGATTTTTCTGAAATAATAAGCAAGAATATCAACCTAAATAATATTAAATTCCATGCGTTAATTTCCCCTCAAAAGTCATTGACCGCCTCTCAATCTAGATTTTGTGAGTACTTTAGTTCAAAAATATGGCAAATCTTCAGGGTCAAGTTTTAATTCAAGATTTGCTTTATTCGACAATTAATTTTATTTTTCACAACTTGAGATTATAAATTCCTACTCATTTTGAAATAAATTTGAGGAAAATCAAAATCGTCTCATGAATGTCCCAATGTGTACTGCCATGCAATATGGGAGAACACCCTGTGAAGGAAAGGCATATGTTTGTCTTGAATGTGATCCTCAGCATCCAATATGCGAAAATTGTGCAATTTATTGTCATAAAAATCATAGATTGAATTGCATAGGAACTGTAACATTCAATTGCTTTTGTTATATAAAAGATACTTGCAAACTTAAACAATGTTTAATGAGTGCCCAACAAGAATATATGCAGGAATACATGCATCGATTTATGCCAATGATGCAAATGTTTGGACAACAAATGATGAATTGCCAACCACAATTTAGAAATATGATGAATAGCGATTCATGCCAGTTCAGTTTCACTTCTTCAAGCACAAAAATAACCAAAGATGCTAATGGAAATATAACAATAGTAACAAATGATGATAATGATGATGAAAATGTATCTGAAAATGATGATGATGAAGATGAATACTATGAGGAGGCCAAAGAAGATGATGATGAAAATCAAAATTCATTCAGTTTTCAGAGAGAAACTACTCCAAGGAGACCAGTTTATTCTAATAGATCAAGATATGATGACGAATCATCTACTTCTCATAGACCAGCTTGTTCTAATAGATCAGAAGATGACTTGCTATCATCATCAGCATCATTGAATAAGATGAAATCAACATCATCTACTAGCAAGCCCACAAGTTCTAATAAATCAAAGATCGAAGCATCACAACCAACAGTTAATAAAGCAGACCTCTGCCAATATAATAAATGCACAAATTTGCATTCCAAAAATTCTAAATACTGTGATCTTCATAAATGTTCAATGTGCCAAGATAAAAAAGTTGATGGATGCAGCTTTTGCAAAAAGCATAAATGCAAACTCTGCAACAATTGTGTTGTTGAAAGATGCGAATTTTGTAGTGTCCACAAATGCTTATTATGCAAAAATAAAGTAGCTGATAAATGCAGATATTGCAAGGATCATAAGTGCAAACGATGCAATGATCAAAAAGTGAAAGGAAGTGATTTTTGCATTCAACACAAATGTAGATTATGCAGGCAGGGAATTTATAATGACAAAATTCATTATTGTTCAACTCATCGCTGCTTAAAAGAAAAATGTGATAATCCTCGTGTCAAAGGTGGATATTGTTCTCTTCATGCTAAATAATTAAATTGCATTTTTTTATCTATTTAGAAAATAGTTATTGCGTTTTTTTTCACTCCATATAAAAACCATTATATTAGCATAGGTTTGAACACACTCACAATATTAGCAATTCATAATGATATATTATGCAATCGTTTTAAATATAATCTGTATTTTTTGGAATGAAATTTTCCTCATTATTTGGCGTCTATCCTAATATGTAATTCATTGAAGCATATCAATATAATAGACGATGTGCCACTTGTACTTGTTCCATGCTTATATAAAAATTTGGATGTCTTATTGCTCTCTGATTTCTAAAAAAAAAGTTAAATTATTATAACAAGATTAAATGTTTATAATTCCGAGATGATGTGAATCAATTTTAAGATTCTGTTTAGGCTTAGCAAGTTTATCGCATAAAGTTACAAAATAAACAAAATTTAAATTCAAAAAATTTGTTTCATGAGAAATTGATTCATTTCTGAATACAAATAGCAGTCAAATGCTGTTTATAGTTTGAATTTAATAAAAAATTGATATTTTTTATAACAAAATAAACTGATCTAAAAAAACTTTTAATATTGAAGTTTCCTAAGGAACTCCTTTGGACTTTCTATTGCCTTTTCACTTTGCTCTTGGTCTTCGTTATCTACAGACGAAGTAAACAAAGAATTAGAAATTTCATTCAAAAGGAACTCAAAACCATTTCCTTTATCATTCTGGACATCATTCTGTCTCATGGCACTCTCCATTCTTTCTATCTTTGAAGAAACAATCTTTTCGTACTCTGATTTGCATTTAATGCAAAATTCCGTTGAATCTCCAAGACAATTCTCATGGAATGAATGGCCACAGAAGAAATGTCTGCTTTCTGAATCAATGTCTTGACCACAAATCTCGCATCTCGTTCTTTTTACTTGGAAATTCTTTGTTGTGATCCTTTCGATGATTTTATTGTTCTCCTCTTCCTTCTGTTCGCTTTCTTTCATCTTTTTAGAGGCATTTAGTAGAAAATTCTGTTCTTTCAAGAAGGTATTTTGGATAATAGGCAAAACAACTTTGTATTTGTGGCTTCCTGACTTCTGGAGTGTTCGTAAAATAGTCATAAATGGTATAACATCCCTTTGGCTGACTTCTTTTACGAAATCTGTGATAATTTTCTCATCAATGTTGGAAGAAGTTGATAATTTCACCAATCCGTCATACCAAAGTGTCTTATCTTCATCACCGAACTTCAAACAGATCGATAAAACGTCATTTGGCTTAGATTGTTGTAAAATCATCGAATATAATTTCATTTTTTCGTACAAAATGTCTCTTCCATCTTCGATACCGAACGAGTTCATGAAAACTAAGGCCTCTTCATTGTTGTATTTCGCACTTTTATGTGTCAAAATCTCTTTTATCTTGGAAGGATCGCTTCTGAGGCACATTTCTACGAGAACGTTCCAGGAATTCTCTGTAAGTATCTCTGGGTTGTTGTTAAGAAGCCTATAAAGGAAAGTGAAGTGACTTTTATCATCATTTAAGAAAACGAAGGCCAAATCTTCAGGTTTGATGATGGTACTGCCTTCCCTTCGCTCATTCTTGATACCTTCTGTGCATGCCTGTATGCAGAAGTTGATTAATTGCTCTTTTAATTTTTCATCTGAATTATCAATGATTTCTGCACCATATTGGACCAATTTTCTTTGTATTTGTTCACCAGGAATTTCTTTCATATAATTCAACATTTTTTCATAATCGGGAAGTTCCTCTTCCAAAAGTGACAAGTAAAGCGAATGGCACTTAAAAGCGCTTGCCAAGCTCAATGCGTGCTGTTTGTAGCCATTTCGCTTGAGCACATCGACAGCGGTCTCGACATCGAAGCTAGGTTCTTCGTTTCGCTTTGCAGAATCAACAAAATTCTTGACAATTTCATCTAATTTTCCTGTAGCTCGGATTTTCGTGTAGCAGTTGAACAGCAGTGTTGTGTGCTGCTTTGTAATGATATCGCGAGGTAATTTTACTAAGTAATTCGCTAAATGCTCCGCATGATGAGGCTCTACAAATTTTGCTATGACATGGCTTGGATCTGTGTAGCCAATTGTCATGATATAGTGATCTATAGCAGCATTGTAGTTATGCTGTGTGAATAAATAGTCGGCATAAAGCTGATTAATCGTTGCTTCTGATGATAATCCCAAATTAAAGGATTTGGACATTTTAATTGCCATTTCGAACCTTAAATTCTTACATAACAAGTCGATTTTCGGCTGAGATTTCATTTCTTGATACATTTTGATCGTATTTGATTTTGTTATCGAAATTAATGATCCCCATTGGTAATCTACGAATGTAACTGTGCTGCCAATGTTCTGACTGTTCACGAGAAGCCCATATTCGAGGTCCATGACTAAGAAAGATGTTGAAATTTGGGCATTTGCTGCAGAATAACAGTATCTGCCAACGGGACCGACTTTTATCGGTGGTAATTCGAGTTCATGAGTAATTCTGTTGCCACTTGGACTGTAATAAACAATTGTTTTATCGCGACATAAAAATAAATTGTCGAGGGAGTTGAGAAAGGCGAATCCTGGCTTAACACCTTCATTCTCCATTTGTGTTTGTTGCTTTAAGGCGATGTTGTATCCGAAAACTCCTTTGGTTGTTGTGATATACAAAATTCCGGATTCTGTAAGTAACAAGTTAGTAATTTGATCGGTGAAATAAATGGTATTGATGGATTTCGATCTGTTTGTATAGGGTGATTTGAATATATGTATTTCATTTAATGAATTCGTAAATGCTAAATAAGTTAAATTTGCAGATGTTGTGAAATTGGAGGCATCATTGGCCTTTGTTTTAATTGGAAGTGTAAATGGTTGTCCTGGTTTTGGCGATCCTTCAATAAAATTCAGAGAATTTAATAAAACTATTTGATAATTGTTTCCCATTGGAGAAGCAACAAGAACATCTTGCGATGCTTGGGCAGCACGCATATGTGTTGCTTGATCTAAGGTTGTTTCTTCTGAAATAATGTGTTTATTATGATCAATTTGGGAAATTTTGCCTGCATTATCAATTGTATAAAGAAATCCGCATCCTGATGATGCCAAAATTGCTGGCTCTTCGAGTTTCAGTTCGCAGTCTGATTGCTTGTCAAAAAACTTGAGAGTTAGCAACATTGATTTGAAATAAAGATATCATATCATTTTACTTGAGAATAGAAATAGTTTAGATAAACATATTTAATAATACAAAAAATTTAGCTGCCTGCTCCAAAAATAAATTTCCAAATCATTCAAATGATAATTTCTGCAATAGCCAATGCTTACATAGATCACTCTCTACTGGAAAACATGTCTGTTATAATTAAAAAGCTCAATATACATAAAAAAAGTTATAAGATATATTCTAATTAGGAATATGGCAGTGTTACTAGATGAAATTATTTAGTCAGAATGAAAACTGTGATATGAATAGAATTAGGAAGACCAGATTTTGTAAATATTATGAAAATTTTAATTAAACATCGATATCTTTTTACTAGTAAGTAAAATACTATACACATAGTGGGTTGTTAAATTAGGCCATCCATTTTGGTTATTCTTAGAATTGTTAATTGCAACAATATTCCATCATGAAAAGAAAACAATGCCAACGCTCAAAAAGGCAAGCAATGCAGTAGGAAGATGAAGTTATTGGTCTGTATCATTGTATTGAGAAATAAAATTTTGAAAATGATGGAATAGACAAAGTCAAACAATCAGTATAGAATACGTGCAGAATGGTTGCATATTTTACGTGGTGTTTCTGTCAATAAAGATACATTATGGTGTTTTATACTTTTTCATCGAAAAGAACTGAAACACCTAATGCAGTTTTATTAAGTAAGATTTTCTCTGTTAAGAGCTAATAGAAATTGTTTTAAATTCGAAGTAACAAATAATGATGGTATTTGATCTTGCATTTCGTCTAAAATATATAGTCGAAATTCTACTGTATTGAAGCCAAATGTAAATAAGTAACTTCGCAGTTTCATCGTTTAAACAACGATCGAAAGGCATTATTTATGCAAAGGCATTTTTGATGCAAAGCTCTTAATTTCGAATACATTGTTCGCGCTTATCAATTTCTTATGCAGAATGGCCTGATTCGCTAAAATTGAAAAGGGCAAATTTACGTATATGCCTATTTCTATCGAATATGAAGACAAATTAAACAACTTCTATAACAGTTGATCCGAAATATAGACTGTGACAACATAAAAACAAAAAATAAAGCGATTCATTTTGAATGTAACTTAAGTATTGGAAAAAAATCAAAAACAATTTAATAAACTTTCAATTATTTAGAGCTCGAAAACAGCACCATCGTTTTCACCACTGAGTGTGATAGCGCAAGCAAGGCGAGCGTTAGCTGGCTGATCCTCGAGGAATTCCTTCTCATCATCCTCAGCAGCAGCGACCTTGCCGGAAACGTGCTTGCAGATGCACTTGCCGCAAGCCTTGTTGCCCTGGCATGTGTCATCAGCTGACATGAGGCCGGCTTCTGTAAGAACTGTGAAGAGTGTCTGGTCATCTTCGAACTTGAGTTGCTTCTTGACACCACCCTTGACGGCTGTGATTGTTCCAAAGCGGCAAACTTGAGAGAGCATTCGCTAAAGAGAAGTGAAGTAAATATTTTGAATACAAAGCTCAATCAATTGAATGTGATTTATCAAATCAAGTTATCTTCGGCCATTTAACTTTTAATAGTGTAGAGTTTATATTAAATATAATTATTAAGAAGGAAAAAATTCAATAAATCGATTGTATATTTTGAGAGAAAGCTATTGTGACATTTTTATGTTACAAAGTATTCTACTTTAATAATGAAGCATAATTCTCTAAGCCTGTCATATTTGATCGGTTCTTTTTTCAAAAAAATTATTTCCCAAATCAATATTTTCTGCCTGAATCATAGCTTAACACTACTATCATTAATTAAACTCAGTTGTTCTGTAATTTAAAGCATTCTCGGTTACCAGCCCATTAAAACTGAATATGTGTTTTTATTTAAAATAATATAAGATCATAGTACAAAAAACTAAAACCCTGCTCCGATTTTTATTTGTATGCAATTTGAAATCTAACTGAAATAAAATCTAGCCCAAAATACATTTATCATTGCTTTTCAAGGTTGTACATATCTGTCAACGCCATATAAGCTACTAGTTTTAAGACAATAGCTGATATTTTTGAGAAGAATTTGCCCATTTGTCATTATTCTTTGATTTAATTTGATTTTATTTTACATATCTACATACAAAATACTTTCGCATCAAAATTTAAAAATCCTTATTGGGCAAACCCAAATTTTAGCTAAAAGTGACAGGGAAAAAAACGTTTAGTATTAAAAAAAAGACCGATGAGAGCTTCGTTCGAAATATAGAGGGAACTGAGAATGCGCAACCATTCTCAGGGAATATTGGATGCTATTCCCGTTCCCTCTGTATGGAAAATTGAGGTTTTCAAAGGGAGTTAAAATAATATCAAATTTATACTAATTTACTTCAAAATACAAAAGTATTTGACAGCTAAAATTAGTTACTTTAGCAAGCCTATCAATACCCTTTTACGATTATTGCTACTTTTTCGAAATAAAAGTAAAAACAAATTTATACTAATTTACTTCAAAATACAAAAGTATTTGACAGCTAAAATTAGTTACTTTAGCAAGCCTATCAATACCCTTTTACGATTATTGCTACTTTTTCGAAATAAAATAAATTTATTATCAAAAACCTTTTTTTTCTTAGTAAAAATAAACGAAATTTTTTACCTTATGAACTTTTGATGGAAATATGCAAATTTAAAATAATAAAGAAAGCCGCGAGCGAAGCGATCGGCTTAGTTCGAAGATTTTGATTCAAATCTTTGCTGATCTGTAATTCGCGGAAGCCGCGAGCGAATCGAGCGGCTTAGGTCTAAGATTTTGATTCAAATCTTTGCTTATATTCCTTAAATTCTTTATGAAACTCGCAACAGTTCCATAAAAAATTTTAAATTCTAAACTGTCGAAATTACCGATCGGTAATCACACCCTTCACGGGCGTGTCACTTTTTACAGGCATGTCACTTTTAGCTAAAATTACCCCTACTCTCCTTATTGTATATTCGCAATTATGAATTTGAATCTATCATTTCTGAAAATCTAATGAATATATCATCGCAAAAGCATAAAATTAGACATAATACTGAGTTATTTCATGTTATGTAACTTATTCAACATATTTTGAAAATCATGTTCGTCAAAGTTCAAAATTAAATAATAATGATAACTCATTAAATTACAATCGAATATACAATCATGTATATGCTTTAATAATGAATAGTTTATGATTCTGCAATCATTGACTCAACAGCTGATAAAGCTGGGGTTTATTCCATTACACACTTCAATGTTAAATGATAAATGATAAATTATCCACTTATTAATCATAAAAATGCAAAAATTTAATTCTCAAATATGTTGATTCTTTTAGCAACATTTTGAATTCTTTCCATTCATTTTTGGAAGTCGTACTGATTCTATCCATCTTATTTAGAAATCTTTTGTTTAGATCCTTCGTGGGAATATGTATCATATAAGAAAAAAAAATTTTTTAAAAGATAAAACATTTAAGAATTACTCTATAAACTATTGTATCGACCCTTAATTTCATTTGCGTAGTGGTGGACATCGGTATTTTCACAATTAGCTGCGAAATCGAACAGATTCTTGACCCATCTTGCATTCAACTGCAAATTGATAGGTCTTCCTATTCCTAAGATTAACTGGTCCAAGAACGTCAAGAAAGCCATGAGCATTTTATCAGTTTTCTTTGTTTGCCTGTAATCAAAGTTATCTTCAGTAATTTTAATCAAATTGAGGTATTTTTCGATATTTACGAACAGGAAACTTTGGTCTTGTGTTTCTTTGGAATGTATCAAATAATATTCCTCATCCTTGTACATTTCAAAAACTCGCGTGTATCCGTAGAACAACTGAGTCTCAGTTTCCAAATAATCATCATTGAAATCGATCTTCTTGATCTTAGGAATTCTTTTCGTTATAGAATCAAGTAAATTGAAGAAATTCTCACATCTTTCTGCGAAAACATTAGATGGAATGAAAGAAACTAATCTTGAAAGTCCTTCCAAGATATTATTAGCATTTGATGTCGTTAATTCACCGAGATCTTCATTAGTAAAGATAGAATAAAGAGAATCCCAAATATTCACAGCAATTGATCTCAAATATTGATTTTGATCATCAGCTTCTTGGAAGAAAACAGAAATTAATACACAAGAAGCAACAATTATTGATGTGTTGTTTAAGTCAACACTTGATTTATAAATATCAATAATAATTTCAGCGAACTCTGTTGAAGCAACTCCTAAACAAGAAACTAATTGTGCTAATAAAATAATTAAAAATGATTCCAAAGAAACATGAAGACAATTAATAACTGCTTCAACAACTTGTGAATAAACATCAATATTAACTTTTCCATTCATCTTTGAGACAATTGCTTTCAAAGCTAAACAAATTCCTTCGAAAAATCCTTTTTCTCCTGATTTTCCACGACTTTCAACGAATTGTTGTGCGTTTTCAAGGAATTTTGCGGAATAAATAGAGAAAAGCTGCAAAACAAAATCAGAATAATACAAAGAATTAACGAAAGATTGCAATGAATAGTATCCATCCATTATAAGATTAGGATTATTCGTATTCATTATTATAGCAATGTAATGATCCATTCTTTCGTATATTCTTGTCGCGTAGACTTGTAAATACGAATCTTTTGAGGAATTAAGAAAAACTTTGAACAAATCTTTCAATATTTGGAAAATTCTCGAAAACAATTGAGAATTTCCTGATTGGAATAAAATATCAAATATTTGTAATATTTGTTCAATTCTTTCTATTTGGTTTCCATCATCATTTTGATCATTCATTCTGCATTGAATGAAAGACTGAATCACATTCAAACAAGCAATCTTTGTGTTGGCATCTGCATTGTTATTAACACAGATTTCAAAGACTTGTTCCATGAGACCCATAATCTCTGATCCATCAACTTCTTTGATTTGTATCATGACTTGCCAGATACACATTGATACAACAATTTGATCAGGATGCTCTGAAACAATTTCTTGGTAAATTATACCTGATCTTTCAACTAAATATTGAGGAATCATTTCGCCAAGAACTTTAAGAGCACGAAGAGCTTCATATGATGCGACGTAGGTCTCTACATCAGTACTTTGGGAATAATCTCCTTGGCATATAACTTGGAGAAGCATGTCACAAAGTTGTGGAGCAACTTGGAAGAAGGGGAGCTCGGAATAATCTTTTCCTTCGTTCCTGAGATTGTTAATGATCCTGTTTTGAGTTTTTATGATGGATCTCCAGATTTGAATGCGACTTGCAAGCAAAGGTAATGATTCTTCATCGGGACATTCGAAGTTGATCGTTTTAAAGATTGTTTCGAAATCACCTGCGACTAATTGTGGAAGTAAATCGCAAATTACAAGTTTTGTGGTCGAACAAAGAAGAGTGTAGTATTCGATGGTCTCTGCAGGTGTACTGAACTCTTGTAGTAAGCTATCAAGGCATTGCAATTCGACTTTTTGGTCGATAATTCTGGAACTTACCTTTTGGAAGAAGATGTTGAGGGCTCTCAAGCCAATGGATCTGTAGCGCTGCGGAATATCGGATGTAAAGGTCAGGAAGCCTCTAGCAAACTGATTTTTGCAAAAATTACGATATATCCTTGTTCTTGTTGAAACTATGTCTTCTTCGTTGCATAACGTAAAAGCTTCGAGCACTCCGACCTTCTTAAAGTCATTGCCAAAGGAATCGTATCCTTTTTCGAGTGATTCAAGAAATTCTGATTTTGACTTGTTTTTGCTTCCAGCAAAATCGATTCTGATGAGCTGGGAAGTAATTATAGATGCTGGGGAACGAATGTCGTCGAAAGGACTATCTAAAATGTTGGAAAAAAGTTGGCAGAGGTTAATGTGGATCTCAGGAGGGACTCGGTTAAGATATTCTTGAACAATGTCTCGACTAGAGCGTATATATGGCCTAAGACAACGAGTGATTAAAGTAATTGCGTTCCTGAAGAGATTATATGCATCAGTATTCGCGTCTTCTTCATTTAAAGGAATTGGAAGTGATGATATTATGATTGCAGTGGAATAGAAAAATTGAATTTGATCTTCAGACGCGATTCTGTTTAATTCTTGATTTGCTTCTGGATTTTTACCTGTTTCTAAAAACAATTTATTTAGATTTTCGATTTCCGAAGCATCTGGATTATGAATAGGCTCGACCATTAAATTACTCAAAAAAATTTGATATGGTTTATTAAATTTTTAAATCATGGAAATAATTGCGCATACAAATATAAGACAAATTTTGGGAAATTTCAATTCAAAAAAATTTGAGATCTTTTTTTTGCCCTGACTAATGATTATTTCATTTTACTAGTATGAGATAGTAGGACCTCTAGGGCTGTACAAGATTTAAAAAAACATTGCCGGGTTACCGTAGAGGCCTAAAAAAATCGCGCCTCGGCGGCAAGCCGCCTCGGCATTAAGAATGCGCATCTAAATTTTTATATGTCCTTCTTTCTTTTATTTTTCCCTTCCCTTTCTTTTTTTTCCCTCCTCTTGCTCTCATTTACCTTTTTTTTCCTTTTCTCATCATTTTTCAAAATTTAAAATTTTTATCAAAAATCTTGCCTATAAAAGCAGACTATGGAACCTTTTAATGCCTCTTAATCAATATTATACAGCATAAAGCATATTAAATGAAAGTAATTACGTATAAATTTATTTTATTATCTTATTTATTAATTCTTTAGCATGTATTGTTTAATATTAACTTTTCTGTACATTAAATATGATATCTCCAAAGTATGAATGCCTTGTAACGAAACGAAAACTTAATTTTATGTTGAATATTTGTCACAAACATTAGATTATTAAAATATATGTTGGATATCCCTTAGTATGAGACTTCATGACTCTTGTAGTCTAACGTGAGCTTTGGATTGCAAGCTCTGTGGTTAACGAACATAAATTAATTGTAAAGTTTTCAAAATTTTTCATCGTTTCTATCAGCATCTATTTTTCCTTTAAAATAATATATTTGTATGAATACAATATTTAGTAATTTTTTTATTTCCCATAATTTCATTCAAAATTTCAGAAAAAATTAATTTCTATTCAATATTATTTCAGCTTCAAAACACTTCATTCTTATAGATGTTGATTCACTAAAGTGTGATACTCAATGTCTTATTTCAATGAAAATTGTTCTGCAAATTTATTTCACTTTTGACCTCACTTTTTCCGTAATTCAATTTTTTACTTTTAATATTTTAGATCTTCATAATATCATTTGAAAAATTAACCATATAAAAAAATCAAGTTAACAATTCACTTTTTCCGTAATTCAAAAATCAAAAATATAAATAATATATCTTTTTATCAAATATTATTATTATATTCTATGAAAAATGAGGTCCGGAAATTTTGCGGATTCCCGTAACTCAATTTTACGGAAAAAGTGCAGTAAACTATTCAAAATACGGAAAAATTGGTGTAAACTAATGATTTTACGGTAAAATCACGGAAAGTCCCGGAAGAATATATGTGCCTATATGAAATTATACAAAAATGAATCAAACGCATTTTAAAAGATTGTTCTTGTATTATAAATGCTATTCGCAGATTTATTAGTTGAAGAAAATTACCAAATTTTTGCCGATTTACAAAAAATGATTTACAAAGCATATTTTTATAAGGCTTTAAAAATCTTTAAAATGTGACCGGTGACGGAAATCCATGGTAACCAACCGCGGTTCCCGTTTGGAATGCCATAAGGACCTCATTCATGGTTATAAATATTATGAATTTGGTATTGATTTTATTCCAACTCATTACCAAGAATCATTTCAAGCCTCTCAAGTCAATTTCTATCAGATCATACATTTGTTATATTGATCCAACTCTATCACACGTTGAATGCAAATCATTGGATTTGATGTTCAGCGTTTTGTTTAAAATGACTTGTTTATTCATATTACCTAAGGGTAATTGCATAATCTTTGATAAAACATATGGTTTTAATGCATAATGAAGGATAAATACATCAAAAATGAAGATAATTTTGGAACGAGTTCATCTTCATTTATTATCGAAATGAAAGCCATTATATATATCTTGAACTCGTCTGTGAATAAAATCATGATATTATTGATTGCTTTCTAGATGTTTACAATAGTTTCTAAAGATGCGAAGATGATTCTTAATTTGAACCATAAAAATTATAAATATAGTATGTTAATTTACTGTAAATTCATAATGTCAAAAGTTACTGTGTTGTCCTCTATATATACACTTCGCGCCGATAGAATTGACTGAGAATATATGGAAAACATGCCCAGATTTGAATATTTTCAACATTTTTCAAAAATTCATGTAACACTTGTTATACAGCTTTTCTGCTTTTTTGATTCAAGTCCGATCATGACTAAGACATGTGATATGAAAAGAATTTCATCAATGAGTGAAAACGGCAAGAATGATGAAGTAGAGCTTGAACTTATTCACCTTCTTGGCCAATTGAATGATGCAATGAAAATTCTTGAAAACTTAGACGAAACAAACCGCGAAGCTTTAATCCAAACGATTACTTCGATGATTAATTCATTTAATAACTTACACAAGCTTGAATCTGGCGTAGTAGGTTCAGTACCTAACCAGCTTATAGAACAGATAGATCAAGGCAACAATCCAGATGATTTCTCCAAGAAGTTGGTAGAAGAATGTAGACAAAGTGCTAAGCGCGTTGAAGAAAAGCAGAAATGGATGCAGGCATTCAAGGAGAAACTCGATGCAAGCATCGAAGCTAACTTCAAGAATTAATTTAATTATGTTTATCGTATTTATATGTTAAATTGATTACCGTTTTAAATGTACATATATTATAATACAATGGCTTGATATTTTAAGTAAATATTGATTATTTTTGCATTACCAAAATATTTTGAAAATATTTCTTCAATTTTTGGATTGCTATCTCTGGCGTTGTTAGTACTTGAGCTTGGCAGAGATTTGAATTCTGATTTAATGAATAATCAAAAAATAATTTTGATAAAATCCATTTTTATGTCGAAATTCTATATATTTTCTTTGCGAATCATGTGTGTTATTAGCTTGTTAATACAATGGATTACTTTACGTAATAAAAATACAAGCCATTGAGGAAAGTATACGTTAGATGTCGGCGGATGATCTTGTTTTCGAGGTCATAATCAAAAGTATCACATGTAGGAATATGAAAAGCCAGTCGTATCCGCTTGTAATGGAAATAAGTGGGTGCACTGAGCTTACGATGTATCCTAAATTAACAACAATTTGTAAATTAACTTATAATAAAGGCAAAAGAATCATTTTCAGTCAATCAAGCTTTTCAAACATCAAAACTACATTTACAGTTCAAAGTGGTTGCGGTGATACAACACCAAAAGCCGCTTGTACTTTCGATTTTTATGAAATATATCAAGCAAATGAAGATTTAACTGCAACAATTTTCGATGTTGAAGCAGGGCTTGACGATGTTAATGGTCAAAGATTTGGAACTTTGGAATTATCTTTCCAACTTTTCCCATATTGTGACTTACAGCAGATTCAGCAATCTAAAACTATCGTAAAAACAGCATCAAGATCAGGATCAGCTTCAAGGACACTTTCTCGAACTGAATCTCTTCGACAATCATATACTCGCCCAGAAACAGCATATACATCTCGTCCTGATACAGCAAGATTATATTCTACTCGTCCATCAACAGCGCGTACATCAACAAGATCGATATCTACATTTGCCCAAAGACAGCCAGATCCTGGAGCTCCAACTGTCCCTCGTCTTAATATTCCTAATCCACCCACATCATCACGGTCTCGTAGTGAGTCAATATACGATCGCTACATGAAGCAAAACGCAATGTGGCTTGGACCTCATTGTTCTCTACATGCTGATGATCCTTCATCATCGAAATCCTCTGCTAGATCAAAAACTAGTATGTCTTATGTTAAATAGTATAGTTGTTTTGTTATTATGTTCTGTTTTAAAAAAATAATTTAGAGATTTTTAAAAAATATTCAAATTTAAAATTTATATTCTCTATAAACAGACTATAAATTAACTACTTACAAGATTTGTTCCTAAAGCGATCGTGGACAATCGCTCCTTTAAAGTATTTCCTACATGCTGCAAAATAGGACAATAAAGTAACATAAGAATCTGATCCAGCTTGGTGCATTGGACCAAACCTAACAACGCCGAGATCTTTGGAAGTGCTCTGAAGAGAGCCAATTCCAGGAAAAATGGACATTATCATATAGCGGACATCGTAATAGTGAGGGAAGTATGTTTTAACAACATTATCAAATTCTCGCGATGTTTTCGGAAGAGTATCTGCTGTGACTAATTTCACTAAATATGCAATATCGTAACTTGCTGCGAAAGTAATCCAAATGACGTGTTCATTCATAACAAGACCGCTCGAGAAGAAAATTGGTATGAAATCATTCAAATCGATTCCGTCTTCTGCAAATCTTTGAAAATCTATGCCAGATTGGTATAAAAGATTGATTGAATCTAGCGATTGCATATCATGTGATACGTCAAATTTAAAATTAAACTGCCATGTGCATATTGGTTGAGGAACTTTTCCATCGTCATCGGCCAATGTAATGCCAATCTGTATAATTTTCATTCTGTTAACATTTTCACGTTCAGCTTGGTATTTAACTTCGTCTGTTGCTGTTACAGGAGGCGATTTCACAAAAAATCCTGAAAATTCTGTGTCCATTCCAACATAATGATACTTAGGTAGTAGTTGAGCAATCTTTTCTATCTCAGTTTCAAGATTGTGTGCCCATACATCTACGATATCATCAGCTGCTTTCATACAAAATGGAATTTCTGATAATATTTTGTATTACAATCAGCCAAATTAGCTCAGGATAGTGAACAGATTCACTTTCAGACACAAAATTAAAAATAATAATATCATATCAGATGCAAAAACTCTCAAGCGAAGATAAATATTGAAAGTATTAGTAAATTCTAGATAGAATTGGTAGGATTGGTAAAAAAACTATGAAAAAAGAGTAAAATTTTTGTTCACCATCACTTTAGGTAAAACCCTTAGAGGGATGGGAAGTTAGAGATGTCAAGGCGACCAACCTTGTTCTGGGCAGCATTGCGCTGGTGCTGGACGTTGCCTGGGCGCTGGTCACGTGGCTTCTTAGCATCATCGCGGCGCTGCTGACGCTGTGGGCGTTCACCCTTGGGAGCTTCGCCCTGGTTACGTGGTGTACGAGCGAACTTGCGCTGTGGAGCTTCGCCCTCAGCCTTTGGAGCCTCGCCCTCCTTGCGCTCTGGGCGCTCCTGGCGTGGCTTGCGGTCTGTGTTGCGGCGTGGGCCATGGAAATCACGCTTCTGTGGGTGGCCCTTGTTCTGCTGAGCAGCACGCTGGGCTCTGGCCTGCTCTGTTGTAAGGAATTGTGTTTCAAGAACGTTCTCGTCCTCTTCTTGTTCTTCCTTAACGACGGCGTGCTTCTTGGCTTCGAGTGTCATGATTTGGAGATACTTGTTGTCGACAGCCTTGTCAGCCTTTGTAGCCTTTTGTGGAACGCCAACAACTTCCTCATCTTCGTCATTATCGAAGAATTGGGAGGCAGCAACGAACTGTGGCTTGGCTTCTTCTTGTTCCTCAACTGGCTCGGCAGCGGCATCAGCCTCTTCCTTAGCAACGCGCTGTTCGCGCTTTGTAGCTGGCTTGGCCTCATCACCTGGCTGGCCCCAGTTGGACATACCACGGCCCTCGCGCTTTGTCTTGTCGCGGCGGCCTGTGCCGGACTCATGGCGATCCTTTTGGCGGACAATTTTCTCGCGTTCTGGAACAGCGGGACCCTCTTTACGGTAATCAGCAAGGATGGCGAACGGATTAGACATGTTCAAACAAATGGTAAAACCGTTGGTCGGGCAGAAAGGGTAATCAAAAAACGATAGGGGAAAATCAAACGATACTATCTATTTTTCCATTTTTAAAATTCAATATAAAATATGTTTTGGAATATGTTATGCAAAGTTTGTAAAAACATGGACTTACAAAATTGAAAGTGCATTCAAATTTTATCAAGTGATGGCCCAGCTAAATATTATTTGATTTTAAATACCCATTTAATATTTAATTGAATTTTGATCTTCATTAATGATGAAAAAATTTAAGTGCCGGAAGTTTGAACCAAAGATTATTCACATCCACATTTATTTTGCTTGCCATTCGTCTCTATCATTTGTATCTTTAATCTAACTAAAATAGAGGTCACTTTGAATTCTTTATTCTTATCGAATCATAAAATCGACTAAAAAATAGTGTTATGTGGTAGAATATTTCAAATTTAAATCAATTCTTTAGCTGATGGCCGATCATTAATCATATTGCATTTATTGAAAAGTTGAATATTTTCACTTTCTGAGCGTGAAATACTTTTTTACAACTGTAGTTATAGATAAAATTCATGTTTTGATGACACAATCCTCAACATTAGCATGAAAGAAAAAAATTATGAGAATTTTATCAAAGGAATTGAGCAATAACTTCAGTGATTATATCTTATGTTACTAATATAAACACAAATTATATCAAAATATTGAAGAAAATGTATATAATCGTAAAGAATGAAAATTTGTTTTGAGTGTGGATTAGCGTAAGTTTAATATAACGCTGTTTATATAGAATACTTATTATATCTATCACAGCTAATGTGATCAAAGTAATATGCATATTAAAGAAAACGTTTTGTTCCTTTTTTAAAAAATACTATGTATATTCTAAAATGTCTAGGGTAGACACATCGATAATGTAGGAATGGCTTTGTCTTTTTTTACTTGATGTCATCAGAAGATGATGATGCAGAAAGTAGAAATAAGATACAGGCTGGAAGGGTAGCACGGTTTTTCCTTTTTAAGAACCGCGAAAAGATGTCAGTTAAAAAAGCTCAAGTAAAAGGAATTTTAGATAAATCAAATGATGAAAAAAATAGAGAAACAAACATGATCAAGACTGCTAGTCAGTACTTAAATGACGCTCTAGGATTAGACATTGTAAGATATACAAAACCAAATAAAAAAGTTCCTTCAGATTATTATATTATCAGAAAAGAAGAATATCCATCAGAAATACAAATACCTTTTTCAGAAGCTGAAAAAAGAGAATTTGGCCTTCTTGCTTTTATATTTTTTGCAATATCTTTCAATAAGCATCCAATAACACTCGATAACATTATAAAAACTATAGAAAAGTTTGAAATGGAAGAAGCAGTATCAGAACTAGGCAAAATGCCAAACCTTCTCAAAAAATGGACCAAAGAAGGATATCTTACAGAAGAGAAATTACAGCCAGAACAGAAATTAGAGTATTCGTTTGGCCCACGCTTTGAACTTGAGATTGGAAAAGAACGTCTGGCAGTTTTGATGAGATCTATTATTCAAAAGCATAATGTTGTAGAAGGAGAAGAGTGATTTTGATTACTATATTGTTTTTGTTATTTGTTGTTTAGTAAAATAATACTATATTTTGTTAATTTATATAAATTTCATTTTCACTGATATTTTTCTATTTTGAAATGCAAACATCACGAATTAAAGCTTAGTACAAGTGTACAGTTGAATGGATAGTATTTTAGAAAGGAGTGCATTTGAACTTACACATTTCGAGATGGAAAAATTGAACAAAAGAATGTTCTTACTGCTAATTAATTCATTTTGATATAATTGTAATAAGGTAATAGAACCCCTTCTTTTAATTGAAATTTTTCATGTGTTTATGTTGAAGAAAGATATGGAATGACAACATTACACTATTCGACATAATCCTATTTTGCAAATAACGAAAATATGTTATCATTGTGCAAGTATTGATTAAAGATATGAAATACTGTTGCTTCACAAAGCAGAAATAAAGAGCACTTTATAACACATAGCATAGATTTCATTTTTTGAAGTTTGGTTTGTTATAAATCTCAATTTTAAATGGCAATAAAAGGGATCATATTATAATGTATCAGGTTTAAATAATAAATTGCTTATCTTCTACTCATATATTTTCTTTTGCTTATGTCTAGATGAATAGAGTATTTCTCTGACTACATAATTTCAAACAATATTGAAGATGACTCTTTTTAGATGTCAAAATAAGCGGTGTATATCCAGAAAAGATGATATTAACAAGAATAAAAAAAAAAAAAAAAAAGGTAGTGGGGCCTCCAGGCACTTCGTGCCCTCTAGCCCTGAAGATGTTTAGTATAACTTTGTCCGGACAAGTAAGGGTCTATCGTCGCTACAGGAAAAGTTACGGGCGTTCCAAGGAAGTATACTTTGAGAAGACTTTCCCCCTTATAGAATGAGATAGGACGGTTATTTTACAAAACTGACAACACTTTGACCGAGTAGTTTTTTGTGCTGAACAAAAAGTGTCATATAAACATCTGTCAAAAACCGCTTTTTTACTTCACTTAAAATGCCACGTAAGCTACGTAAGAATATACGTAAGAGGAAGAGAGCATTGAAACATCCAATAGTAAAACTGACACCACAACAACAGTTGCAACAACAAATGATGAATGACCCCACTATGTTGCAACAAATGTCAAGCAACCCTATGCTTTTAAACCGAGTTATTGGTGCACAGAGTGGAGGTTTAAGAGCGGCACTTTTAGCGAAAATGGCAGGCTATGGTGGAGCTGCAGACGGAACAGCTTATAACCCTCAAAGTCAAATGAATTTGAGTTCACTCAAAAATCAAATAACAGATGTCAAAAAGTCAAACATAGACATACAGAAACAAATAAGTGAAAACGAAAAGAAACTAGAATATGACAGACACACAAAGAAACTCAATGAGTTAAACGTAGAGAAAAAGAAGAAAGAAGAACAACTGAAAGAACTAAGTACAGAGGAATATGCGAAAAAAGTGTCAGAAAAAGCAGCAGAAGTAGCAAAAATGGAACAAGATGTTATAAATTTGAAAAACCATACTACTCAATATAAAGTACTGAAAGATGAAGAGATAAAACAAAAAGCCCTGAAGACATATATGGATAGCGATGAGTATAAAAAAGAAGTTGAAGCAAATGTAAAGGCAGAAAAACTTTTACAGTTGCAAAACCAAACCGTACAGTATGAAAACTTAGCACAAGAAAGTAAAAATAACGACGCAGCCATGCAAAAGGCAATGAAAAGCGCAGAATATATAAAAGCTAATAATGACTGGTTAGATGCCCAAGCCAACGCCAAAGCAGCCCAACTTATAGGGTCAATAAGGACAAAAATACAAGCGGATGAAGACAGTTCAAATGAAGCTTTAATGAATGCTGACTTTAAGAACGCCTTCGAAGCTCTTCATAGTAAGGTGAAACTAGTGAACGACTTCTCATCTGGAAAGAAACTGAAGTCTGAAGGTTTCGACAACGAGTTAAGAGAAGTAGCACAAAATATGACGAAAATAACAGATGCAGCAACGAGACAGGCAGTTCAAAGTGCCTATGACGCCGTTAGAGCAACTGTTGTGGAAAGTCAAGAAAAAGAGTTACAACAGACCAAAACAGACCTAGTAAATGCTTTCTTAAGAACGAAAAGTCAGGTAGGACATTATGCTGCAGATGGAACATATGTGCCAGCTGGTGGAACTTATATACCAGCTGGTGGAACTTATATACTAGCTAGTGGAACTTATATACCACCAAACCCTCCAAGAGAAGCACCTGCACCAGGACTACCTAAAACATTTACATCGTCACATGGACACAGACACAGGCATGCACCAAAACCAACACAACAACCAACACAACAACCAACAGTTCAAAACACTGCACCACAACCAACAGTTCAAAACACTGCACCACAACCAACAGTTCAAAACACTGCACCACAACCAACAGTTCAAAACACTGCACAGCAACAACCACAAACAGAGCAAGGACATAAAAAGAAGTAGAGAACAAGGAAACCAAGAATTCTTAAAAATGCTTAAGGAAAATTATGGTTACCCAGATACTCTTGACTTTAGTGACAGATATAAAGAAGCTATTAGAAAGTTCAAGGAAGGAAATACTGACCCGAACCTATTTAGCTTTATGGTTCAGACCAAATGGGATATAATTTCAAACCTGGAAAATACAAGCTCGCTAAGGGATATGATTTAATAGCATATCATCCAAATGACATGAATGAATTTACTCCGAGATATTTGGTGTCAGAATAAATGATAATTCAACTATCTTCATGAAACGCGTAAAAAATAGAGACGGAACGAAAGAAGAAAGGGTTATGAATGCGGATGACTTAAATAGGGAACTTGTTAAAAACGGTCTCGGAATATATGAAATGCCAGCAGATGAGGTACAAGAAACTCCACAGGAAGAAGTTCAGATACAACCAGACATGGAAGAAATAGTTCAGCAACAACAGCTAGAAGAGCCTGAAGGAAACGAACAAGTCCCTCCTTTGGAAACTAACTTCACAGAACTAGATGAAGATTTGGAACAGCCGAAAAATCTTGACCCTCAACAAGAGTATGCGGAGAATATGGAATCTTTCCAAGAGTCTAAGAAAAATTCGGCTGACATAGTAGAAGAATATCGAAAAATGTTTGCCGACATACAAAAGACTCCAACATCAGATGAAAATATTCAGCATAGAATGGAAGTACTGAAAGAAAGTGTACGCAAATACAACAATCCTTTTTACTTACGACCATATAACGTTCAATCTTTGGCTGAACTCGGTGAAAATAAAAGGTTAAATTTCACCAAAAACATATAGAAATGAAACATTGTTTAAAGTTCATTCAGAACCTAACCAATATGGAAACAAACCTACTTTTGTTTCTGCAGACTATGGAACTACAATGAGATGGGGTCATAAAGCTAATCCGGATAGGTGGTTCATAAACTTACAACCACAATTCCAAGAAGTTGTAGACGCAATGGAAGTGAATGGTGAACCAGATATAGCTGGTATTTTCAGCGCGGCTTTAATGCCATTGAAAGATATGAAAGATGCAGATATTTTGGACCAGTATGAAATGAACATGGCTGATGGAAATATAACACCTGACGTTCTAAAACATTTATCTCAAAGAACTACACAGAACCATAGAGATGGTATATTTGGTGAAGAGTTTAGAAAGAAAGTTAGGGAGATAGAAGGAAGAGAACCTATTGTACATGACCTTGCAAACGAAAGTTTACAAAATGTCATAAAAACTTACTTTGCAGACAATGAACCGAGAAGGGATGAATATTTAAGAAAACTCAAATGGACAGTACCAAATGAAATGTTAGTATTGAAAAACATGTTCCATGACAAAATAAAACCAACTACAGAAATAAATGACGCAAGACTGAAACATTGGGTAAAAGCTTTCCCATTCACAAAAGATATTATTGGTAACATGGAAAGAAAACCAGACTGGCTACAAAAACATATATTTGGAAACGAGCATATTCCATATGGACAAGCTATATTTGAAGAGCTTGAACCGGAAACTCAGGAAAGAGTCATGCAAACAATAAGCGACGACTCAAATACAAACTATGACAAAATCTTTCTAGGATATTGGTTACCTGAGATGGGCGACCAGAGCCCAAAGGCAAAAAGGACATGGAAAATTTACAATATACTAGGTGAACATGAGGCAAAGATGCAACAACTTGAAGCAGAGGGCAAGTTACCAAAAGCGACACCAAAGAAGAAGAGTAGAACAAAGTGAAAGTAGTGAAGAAGTAACTTCATCTAGTGAAAGTAGTGGCAATGAAGGAAAAAGAAGAGTTAAAAACTCAGTCAGGAAGAAAGTAAAGCTTGGTCCGAAACAATTATGACATATAAATCCAACTATTCTATATTTTTACCCATATGAAATGTACGCCGCTCAGAATATAACGCCAACAGTTTTGGATGCCATGAACGGAAATGTTTCCGAATGGTATAACGAATGCGACAATGCCATTAGAAGGTCAGAAATAGTTCCTGGAACTTACGAATATACAACTGCTGTTTCTTATGGAAACGTAGGTGAGTTTGGAGAAGGTTCTTCAACAACAGTAGATATTGCTTGCGACAGGTTTCATATTATTTCTATTGACAACTCATTCTTATACGTGGAACAAGACATTGAAATAAAACCTTCTGCCAAGTTGTCTGACAAGAAAGGTTGCAATGGAATTTTCTATGTCGGATACCAATATGCTCCAGAAGTTTTTCATGGGATATAAGATATATTCTAACTCTGACTTAGTTCAAACAGTAACATGGGCAAACTATGAATGGTTCGCTTTGAGAAACTCAGTACAACCACAAGCTAGAGAACAAACAGACCAGTATGCAAATATTGAGAAAATAAGAAGACTTGACCCTAACGTTCCAGGAGTTTATGTTAACCTTTCTGGTTCAGATGGAAATGCTGCCACTAAAGTAAAACTGAAACTTAGAGTTCCTTTGTCATCTTTCCTCATCTTCAGGTTTTTAAGATACTTACCAAACTGGCAGGAAAAATTTCTATCGAACTTACTCCAAGCAAAAATAACTTAGTCATTGCACCAACACAAGACCCATTCAGCATTACTGTAGCTGGAACTGGTGAGCCAAGTTCTGTGACTTTTGCAAAGACAAAGTTGACTTAGACTTTGGTTTCTCAAACTTCAACAATGAAGTAAACTATTATTTCAATGCTGCTGGAACTGCTTGGGACCCAGTTAAGTTCACATGCGAAAAGTTTGAATGCAAGAGAATAGAAAGCAGACTTGCAGTCTATATGTTGGACCCAGATATTTCAAATGCTTTAGCTGCCAAATATTATTGCAGTTCCACTTATGTTCCCTATACACCAAATATCTGTCAAAGACTTTGCAGGTGAAGTTGGAAACCAAAGTGCTCCCAGGTGCAAGAACAGATATTGCTTTAACAACTGCAATGAAACATGCAGATACTATGTTTGTACTGTTCAGACGAACTATAAATGACTATTTTGTTTCTACAACCCGGTATTAAATATCATATAAACATAGATGGCAAATATTATCCAAGAGAAGAATATTCTACAGTTGAGGATATGAGGTCATACAACTTGACATTAGATGCTATGAACTTTAACAACAACTTCACAACGACCATTAACCCTGAAATGCAAAGTTCTATTATGCCATATGTGAAAGTATGGACTCATACAGGAGGTCAAAAAACTCAATATACAAATGGAGACCGTTCAAACTTTTTGGCTTGGCATTCCATTTGCTGACTCAGAAGACTTTATGGGTGGTATTTCAACTGTTGGTACAGTTTCAAATACAATATACTGTGACAGAGACGGTCCAGATGAATTGAGAGCAAAGAAGTTTACAAAACCAATAGCACTTTTCACGGAAGATGCTCTTTTGAAGATTCGTTCGATGAAACCTGCTGGGGCTCCTCAGATTGGCATAACGACAGCTTCCATCGAGCAGATTTGCAGCAGGTCAGTAAGTTGTTCTTGAACTGACTTCTCTCCGTCAAATATTGACAGTACGCCAGTTTTGACATAATATTGTATTATAAACTTTCCTTTAGTAATATCGGTCAGTTTTGAAGTTATATTTTTGTCTGCTTCAAGAACTTTCACCATCTCGGTTATACAACTTTCTTTGCTTTATGAAAATATTTAGGTTCAGCAAATATTGCTATTCTATAACATTTACCATTGTTTGTATAAAGAACTATTCTTGTCAATGTATTTGTATTGTTTGTGTGTGTAAACTTTGTTCTGCTTCAATTCGAAGAGATATCCGAATACGTCCATCTTTTTATTCTAAGTAAAATGTCATTTCCGAAAAATAGAAGCGTGAGTGTTTCAAAAGGTTTAATGGCGTGGCAGATGTGAAGTTAAATTCACCAACTCAAACAAACAGTCAAAGTGTTGTTGTCAATGTCAAAGACAGAGATGTTGAAGTGGGAAACCATACGAAGACGAACATGGTATAAACAATTGTTCCTGTAAAAGAACAACCAACATATCCTGAAGTTAGCAGAGACTTAAGTTCTGTTTGCAGATATTCGAAACGACTACCAACAACTGAAAGACAAACTTCAAACTCAGGAGAAGATTTGTCAAGCTTTAAGTATAATGTTAAACTTGGTCGAACACAACCTGTAAAAGTGAACTCATATGTCATTGCACCTCATGAAGTTTTGAAAAGAACTATTGAAACTTTTGACAGAGGCAGACGATATAAACATCAAAGAAATAGAACCCGACATTGTTGCTGTGGTGTTTCATATAATGTCATTGACAAGATATACGTTATGAAAGAGGTGAAACGTTGAATTTAAAGTATAGTTTCCCAGACGTCATAAAAATATTTGACGACCACAACATTTTCATTAAAATTTATTTGCTAAGTAAAAATGTCAAAACTTCTTGAAAGATGTTTGAAGAAAAATAATATAGATTTTATTTCATGTAAAGGACTTTACACACTTTTGACGATATGAAAGACCCTGTTTTGTTTGTTCGTGTAGACAAAGGAAAGTTCTATTCTTTACAAAATATTTGAACTTCTTAGACAGAGAACTTCAAGAAACGCCATGTGAAAGTTTAGATGAAGTTCTTCTCCACTTTCAGAAAAACTTTTAAATATATATAAATGGCAGAAGATATAATGGTTTATACTATTACGACTAAAAAACCCTGAGTCATATAATTCTATAACAACAAACTTACAAAGTCCTCAGGACGATATTGTAAACTAACCTTAAACACAATGAACGACTAAAGCCTGTTTTGCTCTTTTGACACCAGAAGACTTTATTGTTGTGAATGGTAAAAAATAATCCTTTGAAGATACTTACTCAGATATACCACCAACAGGTTTTGTTGACTTATTTAATACTTTAAGTACGGTGTAACATGTGCTGCAACTAGAGCAGGTTTCATTATGTTTGGATGTCCGACTGAGTTTACTATAAACGATATGAGCTATAATACAAAACTTATATCTGGTTTTTACTACCAACAGTTTCCTATAACAGGAAAAGGTGTCATACAAGGAATGTCTATTCCATTGACATTAAGCACACCAATCTTATATATTTGTTTCAAACTTAGGTTCAAAGTGTTATTCGAATGTCGACAGAAACTATTATGACCAAAGATACTTATGCGTATAAACAATACTTTCTCTGCTGGTTTGCCTATTGTTCATTCGAATGCAGAATTTTCAACCTTAGTGAACTCAAACACTTTGGCAAGTATAACGTTGACATTAGTTGACGCAAACTTTGTTCCTGTAAAACTTTTATGTCCTATGTATTTGTCAATGACGGCAGAAAGTTTCGAATTGGAAGATGCAACTGGTGAAAGTATTGTATTACAAGAACAACTTCAACAACAAATAGCTCAAGAACAACAAATGCAACAAATGCAACAACAAAGTCAAGAATAAAAAAAATATTTTTTTTTATTTTTTATAAAAATGTACAGAATAGATGTTTCAGATTTTTATGACTTCCAAGCATTCAGAAATATGTTCCATTTCGAGACTATAACAAAGCAGTCGAGAATTTGAAACGTTTAGTCATTTATGTTGACTCTGCCCCAGAATGTTATGTCATGAAAGAATGGGATGTTGTCTTTAACAAACCAAGAGCAACAATAGTGTCTGAACAAGAATGTAGACAGAAACTTAAGAAAATAAAAGTCGTACAAGTTGGCATGAAGATGTTAGATGCTTGGGATATCTTATTGTCAAAGTTAGAAGATTTTTCAGTTCGAGGTATAAAGTTCTATACACCTTCTCCAAACTTCTATTCTATCTTCACTGGATATAAATACGAACAAGTAGAATGGAAAGAAAATGTTATAGATGTTATATACGAAAACGATAAAAACAGTTTGACAGAAAAGTGACACCTTTACGTGTCAAAAATATAAAAAGTGATATTTTATTCATCATTATCTTCTTCATAATTTATTTCATATTCTTCGTCTTACCAACAAAAGATGGGAATGTGAACAATTGCGGGCAATTTTTAGCCATTTTGGCTTGGAACTAGAGCCTGCGAGGTACATGGATAGTATCAGTACCTCACAGGCTCTAGTTCTCTATATGGGCCGAGAAATTTTGGTGAAATGTGGTCGCATTTCACCCAAATTTTTTCGGCGCCATAGGATGAATTGGAGGGTGAGAGATATTATTTCATACAATACTACTCTCACCCTCCAATTCCCAGCCAAAATGGCTAAAAATGCCCGCAATGTAAACAATTGCGGGCAATTTTTAGCCATTTTGGCTTGGAACTAGAGCCTGCGAGGTACATGGATGGATAGTATCAGTACCTCACAGGCTCTAGTCTCTATATGGCGCCGAGAAATTTTGGTGAAAGTGGTCGCATTTCACCCAAATTTTTTCGGCGCCATAGGATGAATTGGAGGGTGAGAGATATTATTTCATACAATACTACTCTCACCCTCCAATTCCCAGCCAAAATGGCTAAAAATTGCCCGCAATGTGAACAATTGCGGGCAATTTTTAGCCATTTGGCTTGGAACTAGAGCCTGCGAGGTACATGGATAGTATCAGTACCTCACAGGCTCTAGTTCTCTATATGGCGCCGAGAAATTTTGGTGAAAATGTGGTCGCATTTCACCAAAATTTTTCGGCGCCATGGATGAATTGGAGGGTGAGAGATATTATTTCATACAATACTACTCTCCACCCTCCAATTCCCAGCCAAAATGGCTAAAAATTGCCCGCAATGTGAACAATTGCGGGCAATTTTACATTTTGGCTTGGAACTAGACCTGCGAGGTACATGGATAGTATCAGTACCTCACAGGCTCTAGTTCTCTATATGGCGCCGAGAAATTTTGGTGAAATGTGGTCGCATTTCACCAAAATTTTTTCGGCGCCATAGGATGAATTGGAGGGTGAGAGATATTATTTCATACAATACTACTCTCACCCTCAATTTTAATTACTTAAACTCATTCTATTTTTTGACATGTAAATGTCACTTTTACTGAGATCTGACACAATGTCAGATCTCTTTTTTTCGTATATAAGATAGAAGCTTGGTTAGACCATGTCAAAGAAATTATATGCAATGGAAACGAAAGAGTCTATGAGTATATCTTATGTTGGTTTGCAAATATCTTACAACATCCAAGAGTGTGGTAGAATTTACGAAAAAGTGACACTTAACCTTAAATTTCCAAACACTATTTTTTGATTATATTTTGTTATTTATATATTTATATATATATGTATATTTATATTATGTATAATATATATGTATATATTTATATATGTATATATTTATATATGTATATATTTAATATGTATATTTATATATGTATATATTTATATATGTATATATTTATATTATGTATATATTATATATGTATATATTTATATATGTATAATATTTATATATGTATAATAATTTATATATGTATATATTTATATATGTATATATTTATATATGTATATTATTTATATATGTATATATATTTATATATGTATAATATTTATATATGTATATATTTATTAGAAACTGCTTCATGCTGTGTTGAGTATTATTGAATTGGAAACTGCTTCATGCTGCATTGAGTATTGTTGAATAATTTGAAGTAGTGGTTTTGAAATCAGCACCCCTATGAGAGCTGGCGACCGAAACACCACTAGTAAGATTGTGTATTAGAAACTGCTTCATACTGTGTTGAGTAAGCTTCGATGTCTTTGTAGGATAGCTTTTCTGAGAGCGAAACAAGATAGTGTTGAAAAAAAATTTTGAAAATCTGAGAGACTGTGCAAGAGCCAACGACCAAAACGCTACCAGTAAGATACAGCAGTAGTAGCTGCTTCATGCTGCATTGAGTATTGTTGAATAATTTGAAGTAGTGGTTTTTGAAATCAGCACCCCTATGAGAGCGCTGGCGACCAAAACACCACTAGTAAGATTGTGTATTAGAAACTGCTTCATACTGTGTTGAGTAAGCTTCGATGTCTTTGTAGGATAGCTTTCTGAGAGCGAAACAAGATAGTGTTGAAAAAAAATTTTGAAAATCTGAGAGACTGTGCAAGAGCCAACGACCAAAACGCTACCAGTAAGATACAGCAGTAGTAGCTGCTTCATGCTGCATTGAGTATTGTTGAATAATTTGAAGTAGTGGTTTTTGAAATCAGCACCCCATGAGAGCGCTGACGACCGAAACACCACTAGTAAGATTGTGTATTAGAAACTGCTTCATACTGTGTTGAGTAAGCTTCGATATCTTTATCAGACCACCTTTAAATTAACCACTCACATTCTCACTGTGGTCCATCTAAAATTTGTAAGCTTTATGACATAAAATTATATTATATGCAGGATCCCACCTATTACTTAATCTTTTTGGAATAAATGTTTTATAATATTTATCGATTGATTGTAATTTTTTGTATAAAAAAAGTTTTTTATTTATATTAAAAATATATTTTGTTAATGATATTATCTTATAATTTGTAAATAAATCTAGTAATAAAATAACTTTAATAGTTGGTGTCACTTTTTCGAAAATTCTGGTTTTTTCTCAAAGAAATTATATGCAATGGAAACGAAAGAGTCTATGAGTATATCTTATGTTGGTTTGCAAATATCTTACAACATCCAAGTGCTAAAAATGAAACTGCTCTCATTATAATTGGAAAACAAGGAACTGGTAAGAACACATTCTTTACAGATATCTTATGCAAACTGTTAGAGGGCTATTCGAATCCGAATATGACAAACTTAGAAAACATCTGTGGCAAGTTTAACTCCTCAATAGAGAATATGAAACTTATAGTTTGCAATGAACTTCAAAGTATAGATACAACAAAAGTTTTGAACTCAGATGCTTTGAAGAGTCTTATAACAGATAAAGTTGGAGTTGTTGAAAGAAAGTATAAAGACCAAAGAGTTTGTGAAAATGTTGCAAACTTCATTATGGTTTCAAACAATGCTGTTCCGATGAAGTTAGAAAGTTCTGACAGAAGATATGTAGTTGTCAGAACGTCAGATTCTCATATGCAAGATACAGAATATTTTGACGACTTAGCAGAAACTTTGACATCTGACTTTTACAACCACTTGTTCTCATATTTTATGACATTAGATATTTCAAAGTTCAATCCAAGACAAATTCCACATACCGAAGAGAGACAAACATTGTTAGAAGCAAACAAGAGTGTATATGAACTGTTCATAGATGAAACTGACTTTGAGTGTTTAGATGAAAGGTCATTGTACGATTCGTATAAACAATATTGTCAAGAATATGGTTATATGACAGCGTCTAAACGAACATTCTTGGCAAATGTCAAAAGTCTTTTAGATGTTCAGAATGGTGTATATACAAAGAAAATTTTTTATGAGTAAATTTTAAAAAAAAATATTTTTTTTATCCGATAGAAAAGATGGCAAAATTCATCTCAGTAAACAAGTACATGTCAGGACTTAAAGAAGAACTAGACCCATTCACATATTTGAATGTTTACTTCTACCATTTTGAAAAGTCTTCATTCAGCAAAGTTTGGAACATCGAACCAGTTAAGTTTGCTGTCGTGACTAAAAATGGTGCGAAATTTGAAGACTTAGACATAGAAGGTTTGTTAGCAGTCAAAGAAAGTTTTGACAGAAGGTTTTCAAACCTTAAAGAAGGCAAAGCATACAAACTTGTTATACCTTATGAACCAAAGAAAGCAGACGACTATGAATATTATGAGTCTAAAGTTGTAGAAGTTCAAGGTAAATTGGGTAAAAAGATTTTAGAGTCTAAGCCAGTGTTTACTCCTAAAGAGGAAGAGAACATTGACATTGACCAGAAATGTTCTAAAAATAAAATTTTATTTTTACATGTCAAATTTCTTTTTCTCTGGAACTGGTTCAGGTTCTTTCTTCTCTTCTTCTACTTTCTTTCTTCTTTCTTTTCTTTCTTCTTCTTTCTGGTGGAGTTATGTCAAATTTGGCGCAACTATATTTATGTAAAAGTTCTTTGTCCTTTAATAGCTCATCTATTCTGTTTTCTATTTCATCTTCAAGAACAGCGCATGTGTCTTCTTTGCATTCTAAGAACTTTTGTTGGACTTCATCTTTCCAATCGGCGTCATCTCTGTCAACAAGTCTGTCATTGACAAATTTTAAGACTGCTCTGCTTAATGTTTTATGGTTCTTGTCATATTCCAGAAACAGAACTTTAGAACAAATTCACCTTTCTTGTTTACACTATGTAAGATTTTATGGTCGACAGATGTTTTGCTGTCGAAAAGTTTGTCTCGAATATAGATAGTGAAATCGCTAGACATTTTCTAAAAGATAAAAATTTTAATTTTTCTAAAAATATGTTAGAAAAAAAGTTTGCTGACATTGACAAGAAATTTGAGAATGTTTTAAACAAGAACAAGAGGAAGTTAGAAAATGCTCAGATAAAGCCTATACATGAAAAGTTCTTATTTGCTCAGAATGGTATAACAGGTCTAATCGCACCACCTGGGTCGGGTAAGACTTTCACTTATCTTAAAATGGCTGCACAACAACAAGAACTAGATGAGAAGAACCCATTTTATGAGTTAGTAGTCATTTGTAGTACTTCTGGTCAATTTGACCAAACCGTCAATTCGTTCAAAGATATTATAAAGAAGTCTAAGTTAGTATGTATAAAAGACTCTGAGTTGTTAGATTGGATAAAGAAGTACCAAAGAAGAGTTTTGAAGTATAATGCTATAAATGAGTATATAAATTCTAAGTTTAAAGACCCAAATGAGGAAATGCAGAGAATATTAGAGAAGAAACACTTCAGAAACAAACAGAAAGAGATAGAATACATTTCGAAGAAATTGCAATCTTACGATTGGAAGACTTACCCTCATAGATGTCTTCTTATCTTAGATGATTTCGCCTCTCATCCTTTGTTAAAGAATAGAGAACAAGACATGTGTCGAATTCTTAAGAAACTTAGGCACTTTAACATTTCAGTTGTCATTTGTGTACAGACAGCAAAGAGTTTAAGTAAGGATGTTAAAAGAATACTTACTGACATTATACTTTTCCCCGGATTGTCCGAAGACGATTTCATGGAACTTATGAAAGAGTCCATGGCAGGTAAGTTTGACAGATATGAACTATGGGAGAAGTACAAAGTCATACAAGACCCTCATACTTCTTTCAGAATTCATATCTATGCGAACAAAGTTCAAATTGTAAAAAGTCAAGCTTGAAAAATCTAAGTGTTTAGTCTTAGTAAGTAAGTCTGTTGTGGTTCTGCAGCTTTCGGTTCTTCTGGCTTTGGAAGGCATTCAGGAAGAGGAACGTCAGTCATCCGTTTGTGTCCTGTCGGAAGGAAAAACTTTTCCTGTTGGAAGGAAGAACTTTTTCTGTCGGAAGGAAAAATTTTTTCTGTCGGAAGGAAAAACTTTTCCTGTTGGAAGGAAGAACTTTTTCTGAAGTTCGACCAAAAAGTTCTCAATTTTCGAAAATTTGAATGGTTTACGGACGGACAACTGGAAAAATTTTTTCTGTCGGAAGGAAAAATTTTTTCTGTCGGAAGGAAAATTTTTTCTTGTCGGAAGGAAAAACTTTTTCTGTCGGAAGGAAAAACTTTTCCTGTTGGAAGGAAAAATTTTTTCTGTCGGAAGGAAGGACTCGGAATGCCAGAAGGATTTGACAAGGCAATTTACCTAATTGAGCTACTTGAGCCATCTGAAGTCAAGCTTGAAAAATAAATGGTTCATCTACCCTACTTGTTTGAAGTTGTCAAAATACTCTGTTATTTTTTCCTTTAACAATGACAAATCTTCTTTGAATGTAAGTATTGTACAACCTTTAATATCATAGTGTGTTTGAGGTAACGTATCTTGAACTATTTGTTTCACATCTTCATTTGGGGTCATTGAAATCGGTAAGTTTTCGCGATAGAACCAATTTCTGTCAGATTTGTAAATCTTAGCAAGGTCGTAAAAGCTTTTGTTGTTTCTTCTGACTAAATGCAACATAACCATATCTCTGTCTTCTTCTTTCTCCAACTCTTCAGTATAAATCATATACTTATAGTTCTTTTCCTTACCTTTTGGTACCGAACGTGGTATTCTTTTCTGAATGCTTTTGTCTTTTGCTTCAATGACTTCATCTTTTGCATGAAGTTTCTTTTCCATCTCTTCACGTTCTTGTCTATGAATTTCGTCAAGAAGTTTGTAAATATTCCAAGCATAACGAGCTGAAGCCCACATTGCAACAGCATTTACAAGAAGTCTATGTACATACCAACCTCTCAAACCATTTGGCAAATTTTTACGATTTTCATGAGTTTTAGGCGACCCCGAAGGAAGTCGGTCTCGCTGTGCTTCGCTCAAAAGTTCTTGTGTGCTTTGGTTTTTGAACCAATCGTCTGTATGTTTGGTATCTGGAGCAAAACATGCTGTCAAAATACTTTGCATTTGGTACATATCGTCTTTGACCGAACGAATTAGACGCAATTGTTTGTTATATTGTATGTACTCATATTCTTCATTTATGGCTTCATGGACTATAACTGTTGTTGTGTTCTCTGTTGTTGACATATCTGTCTTTACATACAAAATAAAAAAATATTTTATAAAAAATTAGCGTTATTTTTTCTATCTTAAGGAAATTCACTGTTTTCATAGAGTTTTGGCGACTAAGGTTTCTTACCTACTCGCTGTTCTTCACGATTTTCATACGGAATCTCTTCTCTCGGTTTTCCGAGGGAAGCAATCTTATGCCATTTTACTCAGATTTTTGTGCTGAATTCAGCAAAAATATATTTTATGTTAGCATGTTAGATCTAACCTCTTTTCTCACCTGTTTTTTTTTCATGAGCGTTTTACATGGTATATGTTGCGATGTATATTTGAAATCCTAAACAGTTTTGTAGCTTCTATTTCTTCTTTTAGTACATCGAATGTTTTAACAATGCCGAAAGTTTCTTTATATTTCTTCTTGACGTCAGATAGAAGGAAATCTTCTGCTGTTGGATAGTTTTTGTCAAGACTTCATTGTAAATGACCAAAAATATATTTTATGTTAGCATGTTAGATCTAACATGTTTTCTAACACGTTTTCTCACATGGTCTAAAACATACAAAACTCATGAAATTTCAAGACTTCTTCGTAAATGTTTTGTCAAGACTTCTTCGTAATAAGCGTAAATCAGACAAAAATATATTTTATGTTAGCATGTTAGATCTAACATGTTTTCTAACACGTTTTCTAACATGGTCTAAAACATACAAAACTCATGAAATTTCAAGACTTCTTCGTAAATGTTTTGTCAAGACTTCTTCGTAAATGTTTTGTCAAGACTTCTTCGTACATGTTTTGTCAAAACTTCTTCGTACATGTTTTGTCAAGACTTCTTCGTACATGTTTTGTCAAACATGAACGTAAATGTTTTGTCATGACTTCTTCGTAATGAGCGTAAATCAGACAAAAATAAAGTTTATGTTAACATGTTAGATCTAACATGTTTTCTAACATGTTTTCTAACATAACTATTTACAAGCGTTTTACATGGTATATGTTGCGATGGTTCATGACTCTAAACAATTTCGTAGCTTCTATTTCTTCTGTCAGTACATCGAATGTTTTAACAATGCCGAAAGTTTCTTTATACTTCTTCTTGACGTCAGATAGAAGGAAATCGTCAGCGGTTGGATAGTTTTTGTTCAGAAATGCTAACATGTCCATTTTATCTTCTGCTGGCTTTTCTGCTTCTTTCTTTAAATCTGCATAGTCGTTTCTCATACGTTCTATCTCTTTGACGGAGTAGTTATATTTCCTAATTGCTGCTTTACATTTAGAACATTGCGGGTTCATTTTTGCGTTATATTCTGAAACCTTACCTGCTAAAACAACTAAAGCGTCAATTGCTCTCTTTAACTCAAAAGTTGCTGGTTTTATCTGTTTGTTCCATACCTTACCTCTTCTATCTTTATCTCTTATCTGCCATACACATTCAGCAACTAACGAAACAAAGTTGTCGTAGGTCTTAAATTCTTCAGATTTATATATGTCAGAGATGTTCTTATATACCATGTCGCAATCTTTGTCCATAACCTTATGGTTGCAATGAAATCCTAGAAACTCACAGTTTACCTTTCGTATGAACTTCTTTATTTCTACTGAGTCAGTTGCTTTGACTTCAATTTCATCGAATTCAGGAATAGTGAGTTTTTGTTGTTGGATTTCAGGCAATTTGGGTAAATGGTCGATGAGGTCCTGCATTTCATAAAGATACTGTTCATTTTCTTCATCTTTCGCACTACAGTCTAAATTACTTGTTAAAAGTTCTTGCTTTATCTTCTGGATTTTTGTTTCGAAAGTATATGAAGAAGGAATGAAGCTTTTCATCTCTACTAACATTGACGTAGGATTCATAACTAACGAGTTTGGTGCTGTTGTTTGAATTGTTGTTGTTGTGCCGATTGTTGACATTTTTTATTTTTTTATACAAAATAAAAAAAATAAAAAAAATAAAACTAACTTTATTTTTTATTTCGGGAAAATTCATGAAAATTCAAGAGGTTAGAAAACATGTTAGAAAACATGTTAGATCTAACATTCTAACATAAACATTATTTTTTGGTGTAAATTTCCTAAACTGACTGACTGACGGCACAAAGTGGCATAACGAAAACATTTACGAAGAAGTCTTGACAAAGCATGTACGAGGAAATCATGAAAATTCAAGAGGTTAGAAAACATGTTAGAAAACATGTTAGATCTAACATTCTAACATAAACTTTATTTTTTGGTGTAAATTTCCTAAACTGACTGACTGACTGACAAAACATGTACGTTCATGTTTGACAAAACATTTACGAAGAAGTCTTGACAAAACATTTACGAAGAAGTCATGAAAATTCAAGAGGTTAGAAAACATGTTAGAAAACATGTTAGATCTAACATTCTAACATAAACATTATTTTTGTCTGATTTACGCTCATGTTTGACAAAGCATGTACGAAGAAGTCTTGACAAAACATGTACGTTCATGTTTGACAAAACATTTACGATGAAATCATGACAATACATTTACGATGAAATCATGACAAAACATGTACGAAGAAGTCTTGACAAAGCATGTACGAAGAAGTCTTGACAAAACATTTACGAAGAAGTCATGACAAAACATTTACGAAGAAGTCATGACAAAACATTTACGATGAAATCATGACAAAACATTTACGATGAAATCATGACAAAACATTTACGATGAAATCATGACAAAACATTTACGAAGAAGTCATGACAAAACATTTACGATGAAATCATGACACTTTTTCATTAGATAACTGTTATTTTTTGACGAAGTGAAGAGTAACACTTCGTCAAAAAAATCCCTGAAATCATATCTTTTATACAAAAAATACAAAAAATGACACTTTTTCATTAGATAACTGTTATTTTTTGACGAAGTGAAGAGTAACACTTCGTCAAAAAAATCCCTGAAATCATATCTTTTATACAAAAAAATACAAAAAATGACACTTTTTCATTAGATAACTGTTATTTTTTGACGAAGTGAAGAGTAACACTTTGTCAAAAAAATCCCTGAAATCATGTCTTTTATACAAAAAAATACAAAAAATGACACTTTTTCATTAGATAACTGTTATTTTTTGACGAAGTGAAGAGTAACACTTCGTCAAAAAAATCCCTGAAATCATATCTAACATACAAAAAATACAAAAAAATGACACTAACTTTATTTTTTCTATCTTTCACAAAAGACCAAAAATAAACGCTTTACATGTATTTTTCAGCAACTTCGTCAAATAATTTTATAGCTTTATCTATCTCATCTACTTCAAACGTTTCTTTACCTTTCGTGGGAGCACCATACATTTTCTCAAACTTTTCAAGTAGTTCTGTTTCAGCAGCTCTCATATCATTAACGAACACAACCTTGACTCTATTGACTGTACTGTCATATCTTTGAGTTATATTATATGTTCTTCCTATCTTATATCTCTTTGTATTGAAGTCCTTCGGTTTCTGAACGATGTAAAGTAAGCCTTCACTGCAACGTTCCGTATCGAATGAACCATAAGTTATGAAGTTATATCCAACAACTGGTCTAACCATAACAAAACTATTGGTATAAGACTTTTGTCTATAAGATATGCTCTTGTTCCATGAAATGCTACTGATATCATGAGCTCAGGATTTCTTGTCAAAATTTTCTGACTAGAAGCAATTCTAACCCAGTCCTGCGGTCTCTTTCCAGATGGAGATATAATGTCTGACAAAGAATATTTGTTGTATTTCTTTGAGTATCTTACGTTTAAATCACCTATTCTAACCAATTTGGTGTCATTGTCTATCTTTCTAACTGTTTCAAACGCAATGTTTGACATATATGTCTTTACATACAAAATAAAAAAAAATAAAAAAATAAAACTAACTTTATTTTTTCTATCTTAAGGAAATTCATGAAAATTCATGAGATTAGAAAACATGTTAGAAAACATGTTAGATCTAACATTCTAACATAAACTTTATTTTTGGGTCCTTTACACTCATTACGAAGAAGTCATGACAAAACATTTACGAAGAAGTCATGACAAAACATTTACGATGAAGTCTTGACAAAACATTTACGATGAAATCATGACAAAACATTTACGAAGAAGTCATGAAAATTCAAGAGGGTAGAAAAGAGGTTAGATCTAACCTTCTACCCTAAACATTATTTTTCAATACGTTTTCAGCACTTTTCCGTAGTTATATATGAAAGACAATTCGAGATAAAAGTCATAGTACAATGGAATAATATGTTGCACACCATTTGTTGTGAACCAAACTTGAAAGTCAGAGAAACTGTTACTAGGTGGTTCGTAGAATTTAGAAGCAAAGTCATAAAAGTCCTTACCAATACATAGAAAACTATTGTTGCTTGAACTGAAACTTGCATGACACATAACATTTTGAGGGTCAAACACGTTTCTATAAACTGTCAAATCTGCTGGTGGAAGTATAAATTTAAATGGACCATCTGGTGGTAATGGTTCGTTCTGGTTTAGTAACCGAAGAAATTGTGCCCAAGAACGTTTGTCTACTTTCCAAAATAAAAACTCTGTATCTCTTGGAGGGTTAATTTCAATCTTTTGAAATGAAACGGTGGAGTTCATCTTGTCATATTCTAGTTTCAGATAGTATGTTCCATTTAGTAAAGAGTCGTATTTTTCTTGAAATTCCCAATAATATTTGTTCATTTGAGTTTGAAAGTCATTTAGAGTTTTCTCAAGACTTTCGTCTGAACGAACTGTAAAGATTCTCATTTCGTCAAATTTGTCTATTAGACCATCAGAACCTTTATACTGCCCATGAAAATATACTGCGAACATAAATGCGTTAGTTCTATTTGAAAACAAAACTCTTCTAAATCCTATTGCCTTTGCATCTGAAGGACTTTGAAGCCAACGAATTGGATAGTCAAACCTGTATGCTCGGGATGAAATTTCTTCATCTGAAATAGTCCTACCAGCATTTGTAAAGATATAGTCTAACGGTTTTGTATCTGCTACTTTTGTTCTTTGTTTTTCAACCTGAAGCATTTAATATATGTAAAAATATATTGTTTTAAAATGGTATGCCATTTCATATTTCTCATCTAACAAACAAGTTTCCCAACGGTCTTCTCCAACAAACTCAGCGTACAGTTCAAATAAAATTTAAAAAATGTCACTTTTTAAAAAATAAATTTTTACTTCATGCAATGTTTAACACATCGAAAGGCATGTCCATAAGACGTTCTTCTTCTAACCTCTCTAGTCTGTTTGGATAATTGGCACGTGCTGTTTCCAAATCCATTTCGTAGGTCAGACCAGCCAGTTTGTCATAGACTTTTATGGGTCTTCCCTTCCTATATTTAAACTTCTTCGAAACTCTCCAACCATATCTTTGCAACTCTGCTTTTATTCTAGCAGATTTTCTATCCATTCTATATGGGGGCATTTTTATAAAAATAAAAAAATATTTTTTCTTTACTTTACATAACCGCCTGCTGCCATAAGTCTTTGACGCCAACCCATACCAGCTAATGAAGGTTGACTTGGTTTAGTTTCCAAACTAAACTTTGGTTTTGGTTTATCTTCAGTTTTTGGTTTTTCTTCTTCTATCGGTTTTTTGTCACTTTTCGGTTCCTCTGACTTTACCTCACCTGCAGGAACAGTTGTGTCGTCAACATCTTCATAAATATCATATGCCATTTGTTTTTGTTTTCCTTTCAACTTTTTGTGTTTGTTGTAAAGTTTAGAATATTTCGACTCTAAGTCAATGAGATGTTCTATAATGAACTGTTGGTCAGTGAAGTAAACTTTTCCATCTGTTGTCTCGAAAGCTCCTTCAGACTTCAATATTTTATTTGTGAGAGTCTGTTTCTTTTTTGAGATACTAGCCGTTCCATTTTTATGAAAAGTGACTTTGTAGTTAGGGTTTGTATTTCCAGACCTGGCACTTTCTATTATTGAATTTTTCTCTTCATCTGTAAGTTCTTTGACAGTTTGACAATGGTTCTGAACTTTTTGTTTGTGGTGTCATCTACCGTTTCAACTTCTTCGGTCATTTCATCTCAGTAAAAATTTTAGTTTGGTTTGTTTTCAACTGGTTGTTTAGGTTTTTTAAGTCGGTCTAAAACTTCCTGAGGTATAGGAAGAACTTGACAAACACGTGTGTAACTGCTGGAAGCCGACAAATCCATCTTGAACCCATTTGTCTCAATGCTGTATTGTTCATTTCATCTCAGTAAAAAACTTTACATTCCCCACGTTTGAGGCGGTTGAGGTTGGTTATGTTTACCCATTTGTGCATGGTTATATCCTCTGTTAAAGAATCTTTCACCTTGGTCCATATAGTGTCCTGCTTGGTTATAGTAGTCATTTGCTTTGTTATAATAGTTTCCTGCTTGTCTTCCTACATTGTCCATCCATCCTTGAACTTTTCCTCTTGTTTCAGGATTTGGAATAAGATTTGTTGCATCTCGTGCTACATCCCAACCTTTCTGTACAGTTTGTATAATAGGTTGTGCTTTCTCTTTAAGTATACCTAATGTACTCAAAATCTTCCTTCCAACTCCAAATACACCTCTGGCTATTGTTCCCACTGCGGGCAAAAATCTGGATGCAACTCCTGCTAATGCGCCAAATAAACCCATTTCTTTATAGGATAAAAAATGACGAATCCAAACAAGGACCCCTATGTTTCTAAAGCGACAAAGAAAGCACTCATGATAAAAATCTTTAGTTCAACACCAAATGCTTGGTTTATGGATATCTTGGAAAACATTCCGAGAGTTAGAACAGATGGACCACCATACTGGCTAATATTTGTCGGTCAAAACACAAGATACTGTGAAGCCATACCATTATGGTCCAAAAATATTTTAGATGTGAAAACTGCTTTGACAATATTCGTTGACAAATACCATCCAACAAAAACTGACATCTGACTGTGAAAGTTCTTTCAAATCAGATGATGTAAAAACTATCTGCGTTCAAAAAATGTAACCCAATATTTCATTGTCGACCAAAACCATTCTGCTCTTGGTGTCATTGACGGTTGTATAAAAATGTTAAGAGACTTAAACCAACCACAAGGTGGTGAAGCAAATGAAATGTCATATGACGACAAATATAGACACTTCTCCATGGCAAAGATGAGACAAGTTTTAAATATTTACAATAACCGTAAACAAAAAGGTTTGGGAAACCACTCCCCCGAAGAAATGAAAAACAACCCTGACTTAGAGAAAGACTATATATTTAATAATTTAGTCAAAAGAGACAAACAAGAAAGAATGCCGGGCTTCAAACTCCAGAAAGGTGACAAAGTAAAAATAGAAATACCTAAACGCGACCCATATGAAAATACTATTGACTATGACAACAATGGGAACCCGACAGGTACTCACATTCGTGTTCGTAAAAATAGAAGAAAGTATACAAGAGAATATTATGAAGTTTTAGGCAAACATGGCAAAATGTACAGACTGCAAGCAGAAGATAAAACTACTATTGCCAGACCTCGTTTCAAACTTGTCAAAGTTCAAGGTGGTATACTTTCAAAGACAGTTCCTAACAAATATAAGACAACTCCTGACGAATATGCTAAAGAAGTTGAAAATGACGACTAAGCAATTCTATACCATGCGTAAACTGTCATGTAAGGTGGCATGTAGTCTTTACTTTGTCCCGTTGTTTGCGTATATCCTGAAACGCGATGTGTATGGTATCCTCCTCCCTCAGTGTTATTCCAGTAACAATTTATAGCAAACTTAACGTCCTCTTTAACATCATATCCTTTACCTTTTGTCATTCCTGACCAATCCCAAAATCTATGACTATGCAAACCTGATTCAGATGTACTTAAATCTATGTAGTGACTGTGTGCAGGTAAATTTTCACCTGAAATCGTTTTACTTCCACCTGTTTCCTTTGAAGAGTTTGCACAATACAAAAACCTGTCGACTATTTGAGTCTAAGTTCCAAAACCCAGAACTGTTTCTGGTCTGGTAGAGTTCATTGAAACATATAGTGAGCCAACCGGGTAAATAAGATTCGGCAAAATTTGTTTAAGCACATTGAGTTCCTGTCTTAGATGCATAATACTATTGTCATTAGATATCAAAGTATCTACAAGACTTGTTGCCGGTGGTATTGTTGGACCTTTACTTGGCAAGGTTGTGTTTAGTGTAATATCATCTGCTGTAAAAGTTGTAAAACTTGTATGTGTATGAGTCTTATCTGCTTTCTTCTCTAACTTACTAGCCACATATTCCTTATCCGCTTTCTTTTCAAGGCTAACGTTTAAGTCTGTTATTTCAGATATAGAATGTGTATGTCCAACGGCACTTTTCCTGTTTAAGGTTTCTTGTAAGTTTGTAATATTTGCAATGGTATGTGTATGTCCAACGGCACTTTTACTGTTTAAGGTTTCTTGTAAGTCTGTTATTTCAGATATAGAATGTGTATGAGTCTTTTTAGAATATTCGTTTTCAGCTCTCGTCACTTCACTTGACATTTTATTGTCAACATATGTTTTGTCTGCTAGTTCAGGATGAGTATGTTCTTTTGTTGCATAAGCATTGTTAGCTCTTTCTTCTTCTTTTGCTATTGCATCGTCTACATATTCTTTGTCAGCTTTGTTGTCAACATCTGCTTTCAAAAGAAGTTCATTTATAGGTTTCTCGTTTAAAGTTCCTTTTGTTGGATTTATACAGACAGTATTGTTCTTCTTGTCTTGAAATAGAAACTCATCTGTCATTGGGTTTAATGTCAGTTTTAAGTTTCCTTCTTTCAATGACTCAGATATCTTAGAATAGTTTGAAAAGTTTGTTGTGTTCTTATTTAGAGCTTGCATAATGAGTTGTCGGTTGTGTGTATTTCTCTCATGGAAGCAATATCTTTCGACATTTTTATTCTAGATAAAATATGCTTCCAATAGAAAAAGAAAATTCAAGAGTTGCTACAACTAAACCATTAGATGAACTTTTTACTAATGTCGGTCAAAAGTTTGAGACAGAGACCGTAAAGCATGAAGGCTATCGTTTTGACTACCCATTAAGATGGCTAAGAGACCCATCTGTCACAAAAGCTATTGGCTTTCGTAGAATGAAGTTCATTTCAGAAGCCATACATGGTTTCCCATTTACGGTCGGTTTTGAAGTTCGATACTATAACAAAGAAAAACGTATGTATGAGAAATTTGAACAGGGAAAACTTTTACAAGTTAGTTTGCTTGTAAACTTAGAAACAACTCTTCAAGCTTTTCAAGAAAAAATAAACGATATCTATATCGAATATGCAAACCAGTATAACATTGACGAAGGAGAGTACCATCTCGATATTATTTATGACAGGAAAAATGCAACTGTTAAAATCAATAGAATAGAAGACCTTGGAGAAAACGTTTATATTTCTACAAAATATAACAACTTGGCATGGTATAGATTTATGAGGATGTTAAATCAGCCTGCAGCATATCCAGTACACCCAGACTTTTATGAAGTCGAAAACCCTAATGGAACATATGAAAATGTTTTCGACCCAGCTGCTATTATTGTTCATGCTTCATTTTCTGGCGCCCAAAACTCTTTCTTATGCTTGGCAAATGACTTTTACGAAAAACCTACAAAGTTATACGAACCACCAAGTGGAAGTATTTCAGACTTTCAAGTATGGTTTACTACAGATGGAAGAAAAAGAATAATTCCATTATACCATGCGTTTTACTTAGAACTTAGTTTCATATACAACTACTATCGAACGGTAAAAATATAATTTTTTAATACGGTTGAGGTGTTGGATTTGGTTGCCAACTAGACTGTGGTGCAGGTTCAGGTTGTTGTATAACAGGAGCTTGTTCTTCTGGTTCAGGGTCTTTAGGTATAATACCAACGAACTGACCTACTCTTTTACCAATATTTTTGACACCGTTCCATACTCCTCTTCCTACGGTTTTTATTCCATTCCATATACCTCTTCCAACATTTCGAAAGAAGTTTCCTATCTTACTGAAGAAACCCATTTTACTATATGTAAAAATCTAATGTCCGCCTAGTCTCTTACGTTTCCTGTTGAGTTCCATAGCATTCTTTAACTGGAGCTCATACATTCTGTTTCTCCTCTGGTAGAAAACATATTCTGGGTCAACTCCTGTGTTCGCGTCATCTGCATAAAGTTGTTTATATCCCACTTCAGGGTTTGTATAAAACTCTTTCCATCTCATATTTGCATACCATGGTGGCAAACCTAACGCAGCGTCATTTGACATGGCAGTTTGCATTTGTACATCTGTTGGCACTTGACCATAGTTTGCCATTGCAGTTTGTATTCTAACTTCATTTGGAATATTCTCTGGGTTTGGTTGTCCAGGTTGCTGTGCATTCGCTAAGTTCTGTGCGTCCATTTAATATTAGATAAAAATATCTCTTACGAGTACATATACTGAACATTTGCAGGCATTGGTTCATCTTCATATTCTCTGTACTTTTCTGCCACGTCAAAGAAATAAATGACACAATGGAAAAAACCTAAAACAAGTAGTCCTATTTCAAACCACATTTACTTACTAATAAAATTTCTTTGTTATGACACTTTCTCCGGTTTATAGGACCTCTCTCATATTCTATCTTGTCATATCTAAACTCATAGTCATGTATGTCCTCTAACCATCTCATAACGGTTTCCAAACCACTTTTATCGGATGTAAAGTAAAAGCATGGATGGTTATGTAAAACGTCTAAAGTTTCTAAAGAGTCTCTCAAAGTCCAGTCTACTTGGTATTGAAAATCCCATGTGTTATAGAACGGCGGGTCCACTATAAAGAAAACATTTTCCTTGTCTTTATATTTTTCATACAACTCTGTCCAATAACATCTCACAAACTCTATACCCTCAATATATTTTTCTATGTCCTCTTTGAAAACATTTGTATAGTTAAGATATAAAACTTTTGACATAAGTGTTTCAATGTCATGAACTCTTATAGAACCACTATATAATAGTCTAGCAGATATACTATCCCAGTCTATATATTCTGCTTTTTTCAAAACCTCTCTCACAATATTTTTGTTATCTAATGGTATACGTTCCATCTTACCTATAGGTATCTTTTCTTTTAACTCTTTCAATATATTGTTTGTGTCTGGAATATGTTTGAGACGGTCCATATAGTTGTCGAAGTCATTGCATATAATCTTTGAGTCTGGGAATATTGTATGGCACAAATGGGATATATAGAAACTTCCACCGAACAAATCTACAAATGTTAGACCATTCGGTAGTTTCTTAAGTTCTCTCAATATAATATCTTTACATCTACTCTTATTTCCAAAGAACGGTAACGGTGGTTTTGTAAAATTCATTTATATATAATAATAAAAATGTTTTTACCCGAAAAGTGACAGAAAAGTGACAAAACATGAAAACATATATAATTTGTGAAAAGCGACACATTATATAATGTTTTCGACCCAGAAGAAGGCTTCTTCCCAGAAGCAATGGAGGAAGAAGAAGAGTCCTCCGAATTCACACCAGAAGACTAACAATTTTCCGAATAAAAACTTCATTTATACTAAACATCTTCGGGGCTAGAGGGCACGAAGTGCCTGGAAGCCCCACTACCTTTTTTTTTTTTTTTTTAGAATTGATCTAAGAATAATGAAATAACAAAAATTTGATGAAATTTTATCTTACAAAATAACATATTTAATGAAAATAGTAACAAAAATATAGTTATGGAATATTCATTAAAAATTCAAATAAGAATCTAATTTTTTTGAATATTTGTTGAGGAACAGATTGTAATCAATATTTTCCTTGTCAAAAATAGCCAGTTGTTTGAGCAATTCCCTAAAAAACGACTGAGAAAATGTAAAATCTTTTGAAATTTCGGAAAGAGAATCGTCGACGAGAACAAAAACATCTCTTCTTTCATCATAATGGCCATAATCAGCTATTTGCATCTTTAATGTATCATTTCTTGTGTCAAGATAGTCTAATTTTGCTCTAATTTCTCTGGCTTTTTCTTTAATTTTAGATCTAAGCATACGACATATGTTGGATAGCTCGTAAAGATCTGAGTTATGACTTGTATTTAGCTCAGTATTCATCAAAGAAAATTCATAAATCTTTTTCGCGTGTTCTTTGATCTGTTTTGCTAGGTATTTCTTCTTATTAGCTAAATACTCTAGTTCGTACTTAGTTGCATCAGCTTGTTTCAGAATTTTTTTGAGATCTTTTTCAAGATCTGTTTCATATTGGACTTTTGGAAGTTCCACAGGTTTATCTAATGAATCTAGTATAATCTGTTGCAGTTTTTGAGCTTCTTTTTGTTGTTCTTCGATATCTAATTCAATCATCTTGAGTTCTTTGCTCATTTTGATTTCTAAAGTGTTGTCATCAGTATTAGACTTTAATTTATATATTTTCTGTTCTATTTCATCAAGTTTCTTGGAAATATTTCCTTGATGTTCTATTTTTTGGGACAAATTCTCTAATTTCGTTTGGATCTTTGTTTGTTGATCTTGTGTTTCTTCCAGTTCCTTCTCTAATCTATCTGTTTTTTGAAAGATGCTGATTTTGGATTCTGTTAATGAATTCAAGAGATTGTTTGTAATTGGTGGTGCTCTTTTCCTTAATAGATCCAGTTGGAATGTCGTTGTTGAGATTTCTGAATTCAAATTTTGTAATTCAAGGTTTTTCTTCGAAATTTGATTGTTTTTGCTTCGTATTAAGTTATTAGCAACTTGTATCTGGCTATCAGCATTGTTGATCTCATTCTGTAATGCATTGTTTCTTTTTTCTTGAGTAGATATTAAAGATTCAAACTCAAACTTTGATTTTATTGGAGAACCATATGTATTTTCGTTTGATTTAGGTGAACTTTCTAATGATTCTTCATATTTTGCTTGTTTATCATGGATTTCTTTGTCTAAAATTGTTCTTGTTTGTTTTAAAATAGATAATTTTGATGTGATAAGTTCTTTTATATCATTTAATGACGAAATACTCTTCTGTGTAGCTAATATTTTGTCATTTAGACTTCGGATTTGATCTGGTAGTTCAATTGCTTGTAATTCAACTATATTTGATTGATCAGCTTGTTCTTTTGGTTCAAGAAGCGAATGATATTGTGTTTGGGTGCTTTTCAAGTGTATATTTAAATTATCACTAAGTTTTTGAAAGTTTTGAACATCTTTGTCGACAATTTCATATTTTCTCTGTAAAATGGAAAGTTTTTGCTCTAGCTGTTGTAATCTGTTGCTTTCATTAGATATTTCATCATTTAATTTTGAATCAGATTTTATGGATTTAGTATGCGATGTAGTTAACAACCCACTTTTTTCTTCGTTTTTCTGATTAATTTTCAGCGATAACTTTGCAATTGAATCAGATTTGATTTTTTCTTGTTTAATAAGCAATGATATTTGCTCTTGTAAGTCAAAAATCGATTCTTCAGTCGCATTAATGTATTCCAATTGGTCATTAATATGAGGAACTGGAGAATACATCAAAGAATAATCAAATCAAAAACGGATTCAATATAAAAATTGAAAATATAAAATAAATATCAATATACATTATGCTTTGAAATGTATAATCTTTTATTTTATAAAGTTATATTTTTATGGTAATTACAATTCGCCTCGTCTCTCCAAAGGTGACGAAGCGACTAAACCCTAATCTTGTGAGTGTCCTTCAAACATGGAAACGCAGCTATATTCCTCCATGGACATTTTTATTCCATTTTCTCGAAATTTTATGTATTATTTTTTATTGCTACGGTGTTATTTATCCAACAATCGATGGAGTATATCACACAAGAAAGCAATTAACAGATTTACTATTTCCAAAGCAAACAGATGATGCTCCATACGCATTTGTTGATGATATTTCAGATTATTTCGACGATTTTCTCGAAAACCTTGAAAATTTCACCAAAGGATCGTTTTCAAATATGGAATTTATCAATCAAACTCGCCCAGTTAAATTCCAAATCAATTGGGAAAATGGTTCAGAAATCAAATACAACCAAATAGATGTTAACTACGAACTATTTCGCCACGTATATTCAATAAGCGCCTTTACATCTTTCGTTATATACTCGAATGAAACCGATGTTATAGGTTGTACCCAGTGGGATATCAATGTTGCGATTTACAAGCCAGAAGGTGGATATGGCTTCATTCCAGATCCAAAAATTAGTTATAGCTCGTGTCCTTCGCACTACATTTCAGACAATAGAGAAGAAAGAAAAAGAATTTCTCGAAAAAGAATTTTTATTAAGCATAATGTAAGGAATTTCAGAGATGTCGAGATCAGATATGATCCAAATAGAGCAGCAACAGACAAAATTACTATTCAAAACGTTCTCGATTGCATTAAAAACAAAACATTAAATAAATACATTCCTCCTCCAATAGAACCGCCAAAGAAAACATTCAACAGAGGCACCTTGTCATTATACAATGTCATGCAGCGCTTCGGATTGATGTTTTTACTCATTTCCGGTATGGAATTTTATTTAGATTCGTTAAACATCTGGAAACTATTTTCCATACACAGAAAACGTCTTCTTGTTGATAGTATATACAAAGAATTGACTTTATTTGATCAATTCCATACAACAATTGGATTTTGGAATATATTTTTCTTCATTAAGAGCGTTTTAGTTGTTATCCTATCTCTAATAGTGATCAGTGATAGCTCCAAGATATCACAATACCCATCCCATCGCTCCATGCACATTTTCGGCGTCGCATCTTTTATTGCAACGTCATGTGCACTTAGATGGTTCATCCACTGGCCAAAAGTGTACCGTCTGACTCTTTTATTCGTCAATGGTATACGCAGAATCGTTATAAACCTCGCCAGCCAGTCAATTATCCTTCTTTCTTTGATGCTTGCAACTGTTTTTCTTTTCGGATTCGTTGCACAAAAAGCAGAATCATTTATTGACCTTTTGAAGCTGTTTATCTCCATGATCTTCGGAGATAGTTTGTATCCAACGTACACAGAGTTCAGTGATGGCTCTTTCGAATATAATTTGATGTCTTTCATTTTTAACTCTTTCTTGATCATGGTTTTGATTTGGATTTTCTTCACAGCGAATACAGCTATCATGACATGGGTCGACCACCATATTATTTCTCAGCTTACTCAATAAAATGTTTGTTTATTTATTAAGATTAAAAAATCTTTTTGTTTTGTTTGTTTTTTATTTTGTTTTGTTTTATTTGTGTTTTGTTTTATTTTGTTTTTTGTTTGTTTGTTTTATTTGTGTTTTGTTTGTGTTTCGTTTTGGTTTATTTTGTTGTTGTTGTTATATATATTAAAATATGTCTCAAAATACCAACTTACCTTTGACTTATTGATGAAAATCATACAGTAAATTATATGAGTTTCTCTTATAGAGAGAATAGCAGAAAGTGTCAAGTGTGCCATTAAAAAAGTGTGAAGATTTCTATAATCTGCTATAGTTTGAGTTATTGTAAAATTAATTTTTATTCAAAGTAGATTATTGGGCACCAATAGATATTAAATAATTTTTCACTTCTTCACGTGAAACATACAGTGAAGTCCTTCCAACATTATCTCTTGCTTGTTTATTAGCTCCAACAGAGATGAGATATTTAACGATTTCAAGATGGCCTTCAAATGATGCTTGAATGAGTGGAGTCCAACCATCATTATTCTTTGCTTCTTTATCAGCTCCAACAGAGATGAGATATTTAACAACTTCGAGATTACCATTATATGATGCTTGAATGAGGGGTGTCATTCCTTTATTATTCCTTGCGTCTATATCAGCTCCAACAGAAATAAGATATTTAACAACTTCAAGATGACCTCTAGCTGAAGCTTTAATGAGTGGAGTATCTCCCCATTTATCCTTTGCTTCTTTATCAGCACCGACAGAGACTAGATATTTAGCAATTTCTAGATGATCAACAAATTATGTACAAATGAGTGGAGTCATTTCATAAAAGCACTTTACTTCTTTATCAGCTCCAACTGAAATAAGATATTTAACAACTTCAAGTTTATTATATCTTGATGCAATCATGAGTGGTGTTTCTCGAGCATGATTCATCAATTCTATATCATAGTTACATTCGATGAGAGATTTGACCAAGTCGAGATTTCCTTTTTTACATGCATCTGAAAGTACATAAGTCATCATTCTCTTTTCCCTAAATTCTTCACAAGCTATTGCCATCATTTCATGATTTCTACTTGCCGAAAGTTCTTCAAAGAATTCATAAACACTTTGAAAGTTCCCCGAATTCTTAAGTTCTCCTATTTTGGCTGATATATCATTGTTCGAACAATTTATTTGGTTGGTTGTCGTTTCTTCTGCATTTTGTCTTTGAGTCTGGATAGAACTTAATTCTTCTTGAACCTGATTAATTCTTATCTTCAAAGATAAAATATGAAATCCGAAAATTCATGCATAGTTAAACAGATTTCACGGTATTAACATTTAAAGATACATTTATATAACTTAAATTTGATCAAAATTCAATTGAACATTTACATTGATTAATAAACAACTAATTTTAAATTTTAAAGCGTTAAGGGTGCACCCGTATGTACGTTTATTTGAGAGGAGGAGGATTGCCCTCTCAATTTTGAGGGATTCGTTAGTTTATTTTCTCGATGAATATGCAATAAAATTTGATTTTTACCTTATCAATATACTTCATATAATATACACATGTTCATGTAAAAACTTTTTTCCAAAATCCTCAGGAATTAAGGGATTTTTGAATTTTAAGAATTTTTTTCGAATTTTTTCGAAAAAAAAAATATTTTCAGAACAGCCTTAACGGCTAAGATTTAGGAACAATGTTAAGTATCAAAAAGAAAGGAGGTCTGATATAGACAACATATATCGTTGAAGGTTGAAAAAATCTCTAATATTTGAGCCCAAAATTTCAAATTTTAATTTTTTGAAAAAAGAGGCCACCCGTATGTACGTTTATTTGAGAGAGGAGGATTATATTTTTGAAAGGGTGAAACATTATGAATATGTTAATTATATAATAATATGTATTATTATAAAAAGAAAAAATAAAGCACGTTAAAATTTTTCTTTCTTGATTTTTTACAAAATCTACTTAGAATTATGCAAAATATGACTAAATAATTATAAATTTCAAGTTAAATTTTAATTTTGATAAATAATTTAAATTTCAAAATATCAAGTTCAGTTCGACTATGTATGTAGTAATTCCTCAATAAAGTGCCAAAACCCTATTAAAATATATGAACATTTTCAACATTTTAATTTTTTATTTAAAAATTTGATGGAATATGAGCTTCAAACAATTATTATGTAAATAAAAATAATTAAATATATGTATTTATTCGTATTACAACCGTAGTAAGTCGATTCTTCCTTTCTTCTACTGAGTTTTGAATTTGATTTCGAATTGTAAAGAGATTCAAAGGGAAAATACTAGCGGATAAAAACTACCTCCATGAAAGGGTCATAATGGACTCAAGTTGTATTTTTTGATATTTTTTGCTTTTCGAGCCTAAATAGGTAGCCAAGATAATGCCTAAAAATAAGGTTCTAAATTCTGAAGTTTACATGATCCTCTCGTGTGCACCCTTAAAGTCAGAGATGCAATAATTTATAATAATTATTTGAATCCAAAAAAACCTAGATAATTTCTCACACTATCTATTGCAACTGAGAATACTGTTTTTCCTTCATTATTCATGACACTTTTATCAGCTCCCTGAGCGACTAGATATTTAACAACTTTATGACGACCTTTAATTGATGCACATTTTAATGGAGTATATTCATCATTATTCTTTGCCTCTTTATTAGCTCCAACAGAGACAAGATAATGAACAACTTCAAGATGACCATTTCCTGCTGCAAAAATGAGTGGAGTATATCCATATTTATTCTTTGCTTCTATATCTGCCCCAATTGAAATAAGAAATTTCACAACATCCAAATGACCATAACATGATGCAATAATGAGTGGAGTAAGACCAAATTTTGTTCGTGACTCTTTATCACAGCCACAGAAAATGAGAGATTTGACAAGATGAATTATCCCATTGCGGCATGCAAGATGCAGTATGTTACTTGTATCACATGATTTCTTTTTCCAAAGTCCTTCTTCACAAGCTTTTTTCATCATTTCACGATTTCTGCTTGCCGAAAGTTCTTCAAAGAATTCGTAAACACTTCGATGGTCGCCACAGTTCTTAAGTTCTGCAATTTTAACTAGGATATCATTTGAACTATTGTGGTTTCCATTAATTTGATTGGTTGCTGTTTCTTCGTCTGTGCTTTGCCCGTGAGTCTGAACCTCAATATATTCGCAATTCTGATTAATACCTTGACTCATTTTTGAAATGGAGGAACTTTAAATAACCCAATAAAAATAAAAATCTCCAATAAACGCCTTCACAATTTTGAGAGAACTCTCGATTTTTGGGATAGCTTTGTAGCACCCATATCTCGCTATATAAAAAACTCAAGAGGATAAATAATTTTTTTGAAAGGAAATAATTTTTGAGACTTTTACAAATTTCTTTTGTTATTGGATAGTAAATTGAGTGATATAGAATTCAATGTAGCCAATATATGTTGTTATAGCATTTAAAGTTATTAAAGAACATGTTTTTATACAAAAATATAAAGAGTACACGTTAGATTTTCAATACAATTCAAAAATTGAACGCCAAAATGAGATTTTATCTGTATCGTCTTTATTTTGAATCGATTATTTGGAGCTTCTATGAGACACATAAATATGGTCTAGATGTAGGATAAATCATGAGATATTGGTCTTACTATATAATTTTATTTATGACGATAAATACTGTTTACTCATCCTGCAGACCCTTAAAACTGCTTGAATTCTATTCGAATTAAAATTTCTTGCTGCAATCACAAAAATAATATGATCCTATCATTGATACATCAATTTTGCTTTGAGTAGGGGTAATTTTAGATAAAAGTGACACACCCGTGAAGGGTGTGATTACCGATCGGTAATTTCGACAGTTTAGAATTTAAAATTTTTTAATGAACTGTTGCGAGTTTCATAAAGAATTTAAGGAATATAAGCAAAGATTTGAATCAAAATCTTAGACCTAAGCCGCTCGATTCGCTCGCGGCTTCCGCGAATTACAGATCAGCAAAGATTTGAATCAAAATCTTCGAACTAAGCCGATCGCTTCGCTCGCGGCTTTCTTTATTATTTTAAATTTGCATATTTCCATCAAAAGTTCATAAGGTAAAAAATTTCGTTTATTTTTACTAAGAAAAAAAAGGTTTTTGATAATAAATTTATTTTATTTCGAAAAAGTAGCAATAATCGTAAAAGGGTATTGATAGGCTTGCTAAAGTAACTAATTTTAGCTGTCAAATACTTTTGTATTTTGAAGTAAATTAGTATAAATTTGTTTTTACTTTTATTTCGAAAAAGTAACAATAATCGTAAAAGGGTATTGATAGGCTTGCTAAAGTAACTAATTTTAGCTGTCAAATACTTTTGTATTTTGAAGTAAATTAGTATAAATTTGTTTTTACTTTTATTTCGAAAAAGTAACAATAATCGTAAAAGGGTATTGATAGGCTTGCTAAAGTAACTAATTTTAGCTGTCAAATACTTTTGTATTTTGAAGTAAATTAGTATAAATTTGATATTATTTTAACTCCCTTTGAAAACCTCAATTTTCCATACAGAGGGAACGGGAATAGCATCCAATATTCCCTGAGAATGGTTGCGCATTCTCAGTTCCCTCTATATTTCGAACGAAGCTCTCATCGGTCTTTTTTTTAATACTCAACGTTTTTTTTTCCCTGTCACTTTTAGCTAAAATTTGGGTTTGCCATTTTGCTTTGAAATCATTTTGTTGTCTTGACATTTCCTTTCTTTTTTATGTGCGAGAAACCACTGTCTCGGTTATTTCATGAGTATTGTGAATTGTCTTATCAGAGATTCATTAAAATAAAAAATGAAATTTCCTAATTCATTCAGAGAAAAACAGTATTTTACTCGAGAACCAGATTTCATGGTATTATAACTTAAAGATTCAAATATATATTGATCAAATAACGAACTTATTCAAAATGCTATTATAACTTAAATATTTCATTTAAAAAACTATCAATGTTTAAGATGCATTTAAATTTATTACGACTCCTCAATAATAGAATATGAAATTATCAATAAATAAAAAATAAAATAATAAATTTTTTTTTGATATAAGATAATAATTTTTGTATCTTAATATTCATTATCAATTGCTAAAATGCATGTATGCTATGTTTTTATTTGAAAATAAAGAGTTTTCAACGAAAACATAAATTGTTAAGTAAAACATTCAAAATCATTTAATTTTGACTACTATATTATACTATTTCCGCTATAAAGATATGTGTTTGAACATCCGTAGAGTAGGTGACAAAAGTGCATACTCTTAAACAACCGTCGGATTTCCAGGTGAAATCGTGACACACTTTCGTCTTTCGTAGGCAGTGGTGGTTGTTACAAAAGGTAACTTCGAATGTAGCGTGAAATCTGCAAAAAAAATTCTGAAATTTGAATGGAGAACACAAAAATTGAATAGTTTACGTCAATAAAAAAGAGAAAAATGAAGCCAATGTGTCTCGAACCTAGGACTTAGAGCAGCAATCCCACTGTTTATCCCATTACACTACATGCATCTCTCACCTAAGTGAATGAGATCAAATATATGATAACCTTTTCCCCATTATATTCTTGTGGAAAAGTGACAAATAGCAACTTTGACCCTCTCTCGTAAAACATTCAAAATCATTTAATTTTGACTACTATATTATACTATTTCCGCTATAAAGATATGTGTTTGAACATCCGTAAGTGTTGGAACGGAACAGGTTGATAAGACATATGAAAATGAAATAAAATTTTGACACATGGTATAAGACACTTTATGCAATTTCATTTTTCATTGTTTTATGCCACCATGTGTAATAAGCAAATTGTTTTACAAAACACTTCTTCTGACATTTTATAGTTTGCTATCAAAAATTCAACGCAATCAATTTCAATTCATAAAATTTTTGATGGTAGTTGGATAGTCTTTTAAATTTTATGATTTCTCATTTTTATAAAATCCCGTCTTAATTCAAATTTTGATTGTTTCATTCAGTCAAATTAAATTTAACATCTCATTTTTCAGAATGGAAGGTAATTTAACTGTTAACATCCATTATTTAAGATCATGCAACTATCACTGCAAGTTCTGCTTCCACAGAGGCATTGAGAATTCTTCAACTTTAAAACTTGAAGAATGGCATAAAATCATTGATACAATTGCCAAATCCGGGTTAGTCAAGAGGATAAACTTCGCAGGAGGCGAGCCATTTATGCTTAGAAAGCATATTGTTGACTTGATTCGCTATGCCAAGAAATCGGGAGTAGAAGTGTCAGTAATCACCAATGCATCCTTATTGACAGAGAATGTCTTTAATCTAGTTAAAAACGATTTAGACATGCTTGGTGTTTCCTGTGACTCAGGAAATGATGAGATCAATAAGCAGATAGGAAGAGCAGAGCGTGATAATGATGAGCAATTGCCACATACTGTCATTATCAGAAGAGCTGCAAACATGGCGAAATTCTCCAACAAATATTTCAAGGTGAATACTGTAATTTGTCGTGAGAACTTACATGACAACTCAATTTTCCAGCTTATTAATGAAATCCAGCCAAACAGATGGAAAGTTTTCAGAGTCCTCAAGATTGAAAATGAAAATGGATGTTTCAAGGACGAAAGACCACCATACACAGGTTATATTACCGATGAGGAATGGAAGGCATGGATCGAGAGATGCAAAGAGTTATGCCAAATTAAGCCTGTTTTGGAAGACAACGATGATATGCAAACATCGTACATCCAGGTTGATGAAGAAGGTTATCTCCTTGATTCTTCATCAGGAAGCAAAGTTAGAAAGGCTAATCTCCTCGAGGTTAGCTTCAAGCAAGCTATGACTGGTCTCGGATTTGACCAAAAGAAGTTTTACAAGCGTGGTGGATTATTCCATATCACCAATGCTAATTATGAGCTTTAATTTGTTCTGTATTTATGCGATAGAATAAATTTAGGTTATATTTAACTCTTCTGAAGAAGTTTTTGATTAATCCTTTATAAGAAAAAGAACTCGAAAAGAAATGATGATGTTATCCATACGATAAGATATCATATGGCATTAAGAAAAGTTCGAATTGGAGAGAGATTATTATATAAAGCAATGTTAGAATTTAAAAGAAATAGAAAGAATAATGAGTTAACAGTTAACATCAGCGACATTTGAACCAGCTCTAATTGCAATATTAAAAAAGCATCAATTTATAGATTTTGAATAGGGTTTTGCAAACTGGCACGAGTTTCGAGGATTCGTGCCAGTTACGGGCGTAAAATTGAATGGACAAAGGGCAAAAAAGGGAAATTTTTGCAACATTGTGCCACTTTACGTGCCACTTTGCAAAACCCTAATTTTGAATAACATAAACTAATAATGCAAATCAATGATATACTTGAAAAATTGCGGATTCTATCAAGTATGAACGTAGCATAAAAGATAATCATTCTCTGTATTATAATAGCACTCATCATTCTTTATTTTTGTTTGTTGATTTGTAAAATTCGTTTGATATCTTGCAAATTACAACCTTTTATGAAAAATCACTAAAAAAGTACAATTCCACTTTGAGGAACACTAATTCTTGTATTTCATTTGGCTTAATGTTATCATAATCCTGACCAAGAGTACTTGCAGACGTTTCAAAAATTTTGACTTCATTACGACTTTTTTTAGATCAAAAAGTGCCAAGGTAATGCTATAACAATCAAATCATATAGTTCAAATTCCATTTTTAAATGCTGTAATTGAATTTTTGTAGAAATTTCTTGGTATTCAATTAGATATTTTTCATTTTGAAATTTCCAAATTACTTTAGTTATTTTCTATTCATAAATATCTGTAATATTGTTTTATTCGAATTAATTTATTACAATTATTAGAATTATTCCAATGAAATGTTATTTTTACATTAAATTTGCTTTTCAAAGCGCATAATACATGAAATAGTATAATGTAGTATTAGTCTAGTTCATCTACATGACTTATTTTAAGTTGCCAAATAATTCAATGTTGGCAAGTGTGAAACAGTTGGATCCGAAGGAATTCTTGCCTGTCATTGTAAACCTAACGATACTGAATTGACCTGTTGGTTGGATAACTTTTGAAAATGTCTTGTTTGAGTTATTTAATTCATCAGTTTCGGTAACTTGATCAACTTGGCGGTAATCAACGCCATCATTAGAAACTTCAACTTTCCATGATCTTGGGTGTGTACTTCCCTTGCCTCCTTGAAATGTCTTTAACGTGTAGCCATGTAATTCAACTTTTTTGGTAGCAAAAGTAATTTCAATCCATGAGTTATCTTCGTTTTCTGATGTCCACTCGTTGTCATTTGAAGGACCAACAACATCCATTGGATCAGCAAAGCAACGAACTGATTTTGATGAAACCTTTACTTTAACTTCGTTTCCGACTTTACCACCATTAGCTTTTCTCATAGCAGCAAAAATACCATTTAATGGTGCTTCCTTCTTCAATGGATATGCTACAGAACTTCCACCTCCCATAGAAAGTGATTTTTTGCCAATTTTTCAGAGAGTGATGTAACCATAATAAAATAAATCTTTTCAGAAATCATTTGAGAATTATTGCCATAAAGGAATTTTATAAAAAATCTGAAATTTCACAAAATGACATCAATCTGGTTTCGGATTCAACGACCATAAATATCATGGTTCTGTTTCATATCCAATGCACTATAGAATTCAGATTACTTTTGCATAAACCGACTCATATCAAATCTTATTGTCCAGCACATTATGCAAGATGAGACCATCATCATTGCATAACATATCAAACACTACATGCTAAATCTAAATCCTTGACCACTAGTTCATTTTTTAATCATGAACGAAGATGATGATATGATGAAGGATCTTTTAAAGCTGGAATACGAAGCAAAACTAATAGATAAAGCAGAAAATCAGTTTATAAAGAAGGAAGAATCTACAGTTGTTGGACAGCAAGAGAGTACAAATACATTTGCAGAAAGATTTCAGAAAAGGCAAGAATTTAAGAAGAAAATTAGAGACAGTACAAAAGTATCTCCCACATTCTTACGAGAAGATGCTGGAAAAGTTTGGAATGATGCATCACTTTCTGAATGGCCAGAAAATGACTACAGAATTATGGTTCTTGGACTGCACCAGGCTTGCACTGATGATAAACTCTATGATGCATTTAAACACTATAAATCAATTGTTAAAGCTCATGTTGTCCACGATACCTCAAATAGAGGTAAGCATTATGGATTTGTGTCCTTAATGGATGTCAATGATTATATTAAAGCCATGAAAGAAATGGATGGTGGCTTTGTCGAAAATGCTAAAGTACATTTACAGCCATCCAAATGGAAAGACAAGTCTTTAAAGAAATAAAAATTGTTTGTATCATTAAAATTGAATTAATTTATATTATAACAGAAAATATATTTTATTATCTTTCGAAATCATTAGTTATTAAGAGAAAATAAAATAATTGATAGAATTCAGTATAAATACAATCTTTTTAATGACATTATCAATACATAAATAATTTTTTTTTATCCTCTTCGAGCAATTTGTTCTTTCATGATACTAATCATCTGAGCATCAGTTGCATTGTCTGGTAGACCGAAGTGTCTCCTGATTGCTTCTCTTAAACCTTCAGGATTTGTAGTCTTTTTATCAACTTCAATATCAGCGGCATTCTGTTCTAAAGCAACTGAATATTCTTGAAGCATTGCGTTGTATGCATCTAGTGATGGCTTCGAGATCTTCGTAGTTAAGTCGATATCGATTGGTTCTGGATTATTATTGGAAAATTTGGATGATTGTTTGTTTTTACGATCCTCTTTCACATTTTGTTCGTGTTGTAATGATTGTAATTCTTCTTTCATCATTTGAATAATATCTCGTTGTTTTTGCAATTGTTCGTCTAAGAAATCGCTCTTAGACTTCTTCTGTTTAGATTTCTGTGCGGGGGTTTCGTTGAAAATGTTATCTATGAACTGTATAATATCTTCATCTTTCCATCTTAAAATTGTAAGAATTCTAACAACTCTTACTGAAAGAGGATCATTTTGCTGGCGAGTGGCATCAACATCAAGCTGATTTAATGAGCGAGGAAGTCCAGCATAAATCCAGCCGTTAATTAAGGCATCTGTAAAGCTTTCGACGTACATATTTAATTCCTGTTGAGGCATTTTATTTGCATCTCCACCTTTGTAATATGTTGCAAGAGTCTTTGCACTTACTTCTGAAAATTCATTTGGTGTTACTTTGATTCCGTTAATTATTTCAATTTTAGGACCAAGAACGAGTATAGCAAGTTGTCTAAAATTCGGGAGCATACTTAATGGCGATCCTGCTGCTGAAAAAGAAGTAATATTTGTATTGCGAGGGAAATTTCTAAAGGAAACTAAAGGATTATTATCAAAAACTACACCACGAATATTTCCTTTGGGTTCAAAACCGGTGAAATCTGTTAAAAGATTGTTGCTAGCGTCAAATGAAATTGCTGCATCAGGAATTTCAATATCATTGAGATCTCTGAGGCGCATATTTGATACTGGGAATAATTTGTAGTTAATCATCGAGTCAAGCTGTGTTTTTGTAAATCGGGACTTGGATTCCGACATTTTTCTCTAAAATTTCTAAACTGAATTTGAATTTCTCCATTATTGCTTATTAAAATTGGTCATTTTCTTACATTTTTGTATTATTGAAGCTATGTATAGTTATTTTATTTATCTATTTTTTAATTTAATGTCGAATTTAATGAGATTAAAATCAATTATTAAAATGGTGGCTCATGAGTCATCGGCATATATTTCATTAGCATCAATTCTTAAATATATAAGTTCAAAATCTGTTAATGAAATAGTTTACTTAAATTTTGATATAATTTTTAGGTAAGGAATACTTCGAACATGAAACGAAATATTTAATATCAAGTAACATGCAATTTGAAGTATATTAAACAATGTTTATGGTATAAATTAGCAACTCTATCAACAAAATAATAATAAAAAAGAACCCGTAAAATTTAGAGATTGACATTATCAGGTTTGTCAATTCCCTTAACTATTCCAGCAATCTCTTCTGGGCTCATGTATACAACAGGCGAATTTGGTTTCATAATCGCGACCTCCATATTTTTCGGTCTGCAATCAGCAATTTCTCTAAGAGAACCAATTGTAATACGTTTTACATCATCTTCCGATAAATTATCGACGTAGTACTTTTCAATGTATTCTTGTACTGGATGACCAAAGCGTCCAATTCCTCTTGCTTTCCATTCACTAAGTATACCACTTGGCAATGTTTCATATATATGTGGTTTATCCAAAGGATCAAAACCGCAAATTAAAGTAGTTACACCAAACGGTCGAACGCCACCGCTTTGAGTGTACGTTAATTGTACAGTTGCAATATATCTTGCTATATTTTCTATTGGTATTGCGTCTTCAAATGTAAGGCGATACGATTGTGCTTCGAATTGAGCTTTTTCGACTAATACACGAGCATCTGCTGGCAAGCCAGTAAATGCACATAATATATGCTTATCGAGTAGGCACATATTGTTTGAAGAATCTTGTTTTTGAAGTTTCATCATATCCCGCTTTTCAATCGCTGCGACAATAATTCCCGGAGCTTGGATAGCAAGAACTGTGGTACCATTATGAGCAGCCGCAGCTGCATATTCTATTTGAAATAATCTTCCATCTGAGCTAAATCGAGTTAAAGCTCGATCATATGACATTTTGAAATTATTTTTGGACACATCTCAAAAAGGCACATCATTTTGATGTCCTATCTTCATCTATTGATAATATTACTGGAAATGAGGTCTAAAAAATGGATGGATAACTGTTTTTAGCTCAAAACAATTTGGGTTTAACGAAATTATAATTATTCGGTTAATGGCAATGATAAATTATGAAACACTATAACATATACAATATGAGAATCATGAATTTATGGCATTCTATGCTTAACGTACATTCTCCTATTCCTTATTCGCAGATGGAAAGATGAATATGATTATTAGAAAACAAGTAATATAAAACATACAGCTTTAGTTGAAAGAAATATAGTTATGGTGAAAGGAAATTTAGATAAGATCGGCATAATCATCTCTTTGGCAAGCAATTTCATTATATTTGAATTCTAGGAATTCTTCATGCTTTCTGAGTTGTTCTTGTCTTTCTTTGTAAACGGCATTGATTTCTTTTTCATCAATCTTATTTTGCTTTTCAATTTTTTGTTTCTGTTCACTGAGTTTTCTGTTTTCTTCCTTAAGTTTGAGAGTTCTTTCTTTTTCGGCTTTTAGTGATTTACGAAGTTGTTCTATTTCAGCTTTTGCATTGATAATTTGTAATTCTATTTGAGTAACTTCAGCCTTCTTCTTACTAATTTGTTCTTTAATATCAGCTTCTTGTTGTGGAGTTGTTGATCTTTCTTGTCTTGTAATTTTCATTGATTGCGATGTAGGTGTTGCAGATCTCTTACCTTTAGCAAGAGTTAAAAAGTTCTCTTCCTTCATTGAAGGAACTTTTTTGATTTGAGTTATTGGGGACTTTGATCTTGGAAGTGATTTTGTTTTATCATCATTAATTTTATTGGCTAATGGAGCATTTTCAATTCCTCTGCATGTCTTAGCCTTTTTCTCGTTGCTTTTTGTTACACTTGCAAAGACTTCCTGAAAGATGTTCATATAGAGAGCGAAATTTATGAAATTAATAAACGTACATAAATCGCAAAGAATTTATTTCATTTGAAGATATTTGTAGTTCATTTGTAGTATGAAGATCACTCATATGAGTGGAAGCTATAAATACCAAAAAATTCATTTTATATATGAATGAATTCAATTTGGAATTAGATAACGGAATGACTAGAGACAACAATGAGCAGTTACATCTATATTTACAAGTAGTTCAGAGATATCTAGATTGTATATATAAATACCATGGAATCGCAAAATTTTTGAATACAAATACGATGTTAAGATTTTTCTATTATCTAATAAGAAAGAGAAAATATGGTATATAGAATTATTTACGAATTTAACTTTAAACAATAGATTAAATGAATCAAATATTTAATAGAATAGTGTTCTTTATCAATCCTTGATTAGTCACACTTTTCTACATGAAATATATAAGATACTTCATTGAATATCTTTTTGACAAACATTCCTTATTGATTGAATCAATTTGAGGTCAATTTTCAAATTCAAGCAACACAATATCGAGAAAAATTCATTCATATCTTATGGATAATTGATATATGTTAGAATTGCTATGTTTTTATACAAAATCTTCATAAAAAGTGACAAGAAAGACAAAATCTTTGGATGACTGAAGAAGCACAACAAAACCCAGAACAAACCGAGCAAAAAACAGAGCAAACAGTAACTGTAGAAGAAATTACAGAAGGTTTATTCTCAGAATCAACAATTGATGCCTTCGAACTCAATCCAAGATTAATTTCTGCTCTTAAGAAGATGAAAATCGACAAATTCACAAATATTCAGACAGAGTCAATCCCACCAATCATTTCTGGCAGTGATGTACTTATGCGTGCCGATACAGGTTCCGGAAAAACACTTGCATATTTACTTCCAATCATGCATAGGCTTGCAACAGACTTTCCAAGAGATACAAACCCGATTAGAAGAGATATGGGATGCCTTGCTATTGTCATTGCGCCAACAAGAGAACTTTGTCTCCAAATTGAAACCGTTGTTCAGGATCTTCGTTCTCAAATGAACTTTGTTATCAGTGGTTCATTACTTGGTGGTGAAAAAGTCCAATCAGAGAAGAAGCGCCTTAGAAAAGGAATCAATCTTTTGATAGCAACTCCAGGAAGACTTTTATACCATCTTCAGAACTCGCAAAACCTCTACGTTAACAATCTTAAGTTCTTAGTACTCGATGAAGCCGACAGACTCCTTGATATGGGCTTCGGAAAGAAAGTTGCCGAAATTATCGAAATAATTAACCAAGCACAAAACAAAGTCGACGACAATCCTGTTCACCAAACCATTCTCGTATCAGCTACATTACCAAAAGAGCTTCATTCCCTTACTGAAATTGCTTTATATAAACCAACCGAAGTTGGTATCATGCAAGACGAGAAATTCTCTATTCCTCAAACATTACTACAGCGATTCGTTACAGTTGATGCCAAATGGCGTCTTGTTGCCCTTGCAACATTACTAAAACGATATATGATTGAAGAACCAGAGACAAAAGCCATTGTTTTCCTCAGCTGCTGCAAGTCCGTTGATTTCCATGCCTCATTCTTCTCATTCTTCAACTTCATGACACCAGAAGAAAGAGCACAAAAAAAAATTCCACAAAGAAACTACAAAGGACCAAATCCCAATGCCGAAGAGAACAAACCAACCATCAGAGATACACATGCAAGCACAGATAACGATGAAGTCGGTGCTTTCTCCCAATTTTTCAATTGCCCAGTCTTCAGAATCCACGGAAACGTTGATCAGATCGAAAGATCAAAGACAATTTCAAAGTTCACAGCTGCAAAGAGTGCAATTATGTTTTGTACAGATGTTGCAGCTCGTGGTCTTGATATTCCTAACATTTCTGTAATCATTCAATACGATCCACCAGTTGACACAGAAGATTATGTACATAGAGTTGGCCGTACAGCAAGAATTGGACATGACGGAATCTCTTATTTGTTCCTTCAGCAAAATGAGCTTGGTTTCATCGATCTTTTGAGAGATAGAAAGGTCCAAATCAAGCCATACAAGTACGAAGAGTTGCAAAGGAAAGGCGTTGCAGCAATGTTAGGTGATAATCCAAATTTGTGTTTCGCTGCTATGAGAAAAGAAACATTTGAGTGTGTAAAGACAAATGATTTAGAGATGGCGGCTGGACAAGCATGGGCTGCTTCTATTGCTGCTTACACTTCGCACCATAAAACAACGAGGTCTATTTTCAGAGCACAGGCATTACACCTCGGACACTTGGCAACAGCATTTGGACTTGAGAAAACACCAGCAGAGATCAAGGAAATGCTGCATGAGGATCGCGATCTTCAGGAAAGCATCAACAAACCAACAGAGAAGAAGGAGATGCTTCCTGCATTCGAAGAACGTACTTCTGAATTCTTATAAAGATAGAAATTTTGATTATTATTTTGTTAAATTCAAATTATTCCTTTTTTTTTACATTTTTTATATTCGACTTGAAATAAAATTATATTATAATCATAACTTAGTGATAAAATTATGACATCCATTTTGAGTGAATTTTATGATATATCTTCATTAGCGATGGCAGCAAACAAATTTTCAGACTCACTGTAATAGTCTCTTGATTTTCATATGTTAACTATAGTATATGAATATGACTCAAGTCACTGATTTTCGAAATGATTATTATAAAAATGACTGTCATGATTAATTTTAGTTTTTTTATTGGTTTATTTTGTTATGTGTTATGTTTAAGGCTTTGTTGATTGCATTAATAGCATTTTAAGGACCACAGATATTGAGATAAAAAAAACAATAAAATCTAATGAAATTGAGAGACAATAACAAAAAGTGGCATTTTCTATTTTTCAAACAAATTATTGTCAATCCACATATGGCAATTCATATACAGAATAAACCAGCTACTTTATCTCATCAAATAATTAAGTATTGCCATCAATCAGAAATAGTCAAAACGCAGTTCAAGTATGAAAAATGCAAAAAGATTCAGTTGGTCTGAATATTTTGGTAATATAAATAAAGTCGATCAAGCTTATAATGGAACAGCAATATATGATAACACAAGTTCTAACAATTATTACGTTAATTTTTGCACCTTTGAAAATTGCACAGAAAATGGTGCAATATATATCAAAAGAAATAACGAAGTCTACGCATTATTTGAAGATTCCGAATTTACTAGATGAGATTCCACTAGAAATGGTGGATCTGTTTACTTTTCCGGCTATTATGCAGGACATTTTGTTCAACAACGAAATTGTTATTTTAAATCAATAGCAACAGGATATTACATGGCATTTTTGCAACAAGCTAATCATTCTTCTACTAATAAAAACTACGCCTTTGAAATTTCAGTTTCAGAATGCGGAGAAAGTGATACAAAAGGAAGTTATACATTAGGACTTGAAAACGGTGATATCCAATTTAAGAATAACAACAGCACTTCCAACAAATGCAATTTCTGTTCATCAATATTTAGTGTCCTTGAAGGACAATCAGGTTATTGTAAATTCTCAACATTCAGAGGAAACAACCAATTTAGATTTAAATCTCTTTTATTTAGTTCTAATAAAGTTGATAATAAGCATACAGTTTCTTATTGTAATGTTATTGGAAATAAATACAGATCGAACACTGAACTAGGTCTATTTTTTTGTGAATTCAATACTGATGTTGATCACTGTGTATTTTTAAATAATACTGCATCACATATGTTTTATGTTGAATACGCTGGCTTCACAATGACTATTAGTGATTCATATGTTCAAGCAAAGTCAAAAACAGGATCAGGAGCTGTTACATTTGAAAGAGAAAATTTAAATTCAGAAATTATTAGTATTTCATTATCAGATGCAGAAAACTGTGCCATTGAACCGAATGTAATGACAGCCAAGGTTTCTTATTTTTTTGAATTTGCAGAAACTTCAATTGTACTATTTTTTAAATAGCATTAGATTACATATTTTTTTTTCAAACTTGATATTTGTGTAGTTGCAAATATCTATTGTAACTATTGACATGAGCTTTCCATACATGTATTTGGAAAACTGTGACTTCTCAATATTGAAGGCCCAGTATTACTTGAGAAGAATACTTCTGAACTTGACGCTCTTGAATTCATTGATATAAGTCTGAATTTTCATTCGATATCATTTGGAAGAGTTTTACATGGGGTGCAAAAAATGCGCAAAAACGATTATTTAAAATTGAATCTGCGCATATTTTGCGCATTTGAAAAAAATTGGAGTTGACTATTATAAATAATCAAAACCATTAATAAAGTATAGCCACAATTGCATATGCAAAATACATTAAAGAAAAAATGCTTACATCTTTTGACTACTTTACGCGGATAGATTTTTAAACGCACAAATAATTCGCAAATTGAATGTAAAATAATCGTTTTTGTGCTTGCTATAATTTAATATCATTTGGAAAATAGAACTTAAAAATTTGGGAACTAGCGCGCCAAAATTAAGGATATTGAATTATAGCAAGCATTTTGTAGCATCTGCAGTTTCAAACTCGGAGAAAAATCAATGAATATCAAACGAGAAAGAATAATATTTACCATTAAATTCCTGATCATTATCAGCATTCTATTGGTAAATATTATTTGAGGAAATGCCAAATTTGATCCTTTTTTATTATACCAAGACTTTTGATATACCTCTCTCAAAAAAATAGCATTGAGTATTTGTAATATTTCACCAAAACTCAGAATTTCCTGCATTTTAAGCAACTTTGAAGAAATCTGTTTAAATGGTCTTAACTTTCCTGCTTTCTCTTGCCATCTTTCTGTTGCATTAATGTAACCATCCTTGTCTCTACGTAAGACTTAATAACCGTTATAAGTGCTTTTGTGAATGTTTCACATTAATTTGTTTCGTGAATGTTTTGCTTCGACTGACATTTCTGTTCTAAATACAATATTAAAAATAAACTAAAAATAAAAATAACTTTATTTTTTTTTGGTCTTTTTGAAATACATGAAAATTCAACAGGGGTGAAAAAAGAGGTGAAACAAACAGGTGAGATCTAACTCTTGCGCTAAAATTTATTATTTTGTCTGATTTACATCTAATGAAACAAGTTTAGAAGAATTATTCTTATTCTTTCTGGCATATTTTTGTCTTTTCTAGTAGGAGGAGCTCCCCGCTCTAATGGTCCAGAATGTGTTGGCTTCGACTCTCTCAAGTTCTTAGATGGTAATACCAACATCCCTCAAAAAGCCCTTTTGCTTCAATCTTACTTTATAAGTGTCATCGTTTGTGTTATAGCAAGTATTTCAATAACCACTCGCTCGCTTTGCCTTCGTAATGGTATTCAGAAGTTTTGCCATACTTATTACGACTAAATTTATGTGAGGAATAAAACCGCAATAGAGTCGTCGGCAGCTTTTATAAGATATCATTAACTTGCGTAGAGTCTACAATATAATATTTCGAACTTACATCTAACGTTTTCCTTTGTCTACTGGTTTGTCGCAGAAATCAACAAACTTTTTTGTACAGGATGAGGCGTAAATTTGTGTTGAAATTCTGATATTTTGTGTTTGGCTTTTCGTTTCTTTTGTATACTCTTTGCTTGCTTGTTGTTGTGTTCATTGAATTTGGTGTATGTCCTGTGTAGAATGTGTGAGGAATTATAATACCTCTGAGAAAATGTTTCATTGTTTCTTCGTAAATGTCTCGCTTTGGTTTTAAATTCTGAGAGTCCCTTATGAAGCGGTTATGATGCCGGAGTATAGTTATGTTATCGGTCTTCAGTAGTGTATGTGAGTTATGGTTATGCTTAATGAGAAAATTCTGTGATTGTCATATGCTGAGTAATGCATCTGTCTTGGTCTGATGTTAAAGGTACTTGGGTTTAATGTTCTGACTGCACAAACTTTTTGTAAAATCTTACACTTCACGAGTTCCTTTTCATATTTTCATTGGTATATGCATATGCTTTACGGAGTGGTTTAAACATTTATGAAGATCGGAGGATGGTTTTATGTCCTCCTTTTCTGCTTTGAATGAGAGTGTGCAAATTGGTAATGCGTCAGGAGTGTTGGAGTAAATTGGTAAAAAGTAGTCGTAAGGGGTTTATTTTTGTTTGATGTACAAACAATTTTTGTCAAGAACTTTTTAACTTCAGCTCTGTTAGTAAAATCCCAAACTCTTTGCAGCTTCATGTGAACTTTTAATGACCTCAATGGATGTTGTTCGAATAACTTCTTTCAGCTCATTTATGTAAAGTTAAGATTTGTAACAACTCGTATCCAAGCGTGGCATTGTTAATAATAAGGACGGCAAGTATAATCTTTTCCATTACCTGCTGGTCTGTATACAGCTACAACATGTGTATGAAATTTCCTGAGTTTCCACAGAAATACCTTGTGCTAACATCTTTGGGTCATTGAGATATCATATCTGTTAATCTCCTGTCTTATTGAACCGCTGCACATGACTTTATATAGACCTCTTTTTGTTATTGAATGTGAATGGTTTCCTTCCACAGATGTTCTTCGCCACTGAACTATGCATATGTGAAGGAAGGTTTTCAATACCTATTTTCTTTGAACCTCTCCATCTTCTTGACTGCGTATTAGTGTAAGAATGGAAAACTGTCAAACTATTTCATTACGCATCTACCCAGCAAATAAAGTGTTTGATTTATTGGATATGCATAGACGTCATAAAACTTCTATAGGATATATTAAATCATATATGCTCATAATCTATAAACATATTCCAGAACTTATGTCATTAAATAACATTTTGGAATGTACTCCCGGATGAAATGTTGCATTCTGTTCCACTGTTTATATGTAATGTTAGTTCAAATAGAATTATCCAGAAAAATTCAAAAGTATCTGGTTGAAGACCTCTAACAAATTCAAATGGGAGTTGCTGGTTCACCATTTATAATTTTCTGTTGTAAATGTATTGTATGTGTTCATTCTTGTTCTCAAATTATTTTGTTTCTAGTTCCTGCATCCAATATAAGTTTTATTCTGCTTTCTTAGTCTACATTGTTGGTAAGTTCATATGCTCAAATTTCTGGCAATGACTTTCAATGTTCCTGCAAACTCTTCATTAAATGTATAAGAGTAATACTTTACGCTTGTTAACTTGGAATATTTACCTAATGTGCACTTGAGAACCAAGGTCAAATTTCAATATTATGTCGTCTGCTCTAACAGTAGTGAATGGATTTAATGTGTAATTGGTTCTTGTCAAGCTTTTACATGTCTAAGTGTTAGCTGAATGGAAGTGTCATTTATATGGAGATGTTTGATCGTTTAATGAGATTTTCAAACTTTGTTCGATTGCTTTCGAGTTCAACTTTGTCACATTTACTTTTTTAATAGCATTTCATACGTTTATTTTTGCCTTAACTCTCAAAGTAAAATCTTGGTTCAACTAATCACCTTAACATTGAAAGTAGAAGCATAAAATTTCACCGGTATAACAAATGGCTTCTGGTGCTTGTTAGCTACATCAACTGACAGTAACAGGCTTATGTCATAACTTTAGCACGAATGTATTTATATCCTTTCTTTCATTTACATTTTTTGTCTTCGCTTCATGACTTCGTGTTAAATATCCATGGTAGTTCCGTTAAATAATCTGTTCCGTCACTGAAGTTAATAATGAACATGGTTCTTGTCGCTTTACTATTTAATTAGATTGAAAGTTCATTTATATCGGAGATATGGTTTTATGAGATTTTCAAACACTTTGTCTCATTGCGTCCAAGTTCATTTTTGTAACCTTACTATTTAATGTAGCTTGAATTCAATTTATTATCGGAGTATTGTGTTTATGTTCTTTATCTGCCTTTTTCCGGCTAAATTTCTCTTCGTGGATTCTCATTTATTTTCAAGTTCATGGCCTATACCCACACCTCCGAAGAAGTTTTTTCTTTCAGCTCTTGCAAACAGTCCACTTCGCCATCTGTTGTGTCAATAATGAGACTTTGTAGTTAAAACCTTTCATGCTTAATGGATGTTTGTTAAAACGACTTTTTCTCACCGTGTTCGGGGTCATGGTCCGTCATCATATCTGTGAAATAAGAGATGTTTGCTCATATCATTAAGCTATATCTGTCTCAAATAAGTTCTGCTATTTTGAAACTGGAACGAAAGATAGTACAGTAAACTTCTCATTCATCTCCTAAAGTCAAGTCTGCTTTCGTTAAGTATTTTCTTGAATGTATGCAATGAGAACAGAGTACCTTTGGAGAAAATATCGAACAAATATTTCATTAGCTGTTGGTTTTGGTGGTTCTTCTGGAGTTTCTGTTGTTTCAGTTCCTTCTGTTGGAGTTTGCATCTCTTGACTTCAATGCTCTGTCTCTCAAAGACCTAAATGTTATGAGCCCCGGGTGTTTACCAAAGGACTATTATAGAATGCTTTAATAGTTTCCTGGTAAGTTATTGTTAGCTATTAAGTAAGTTCCTTATGCTTCCATCATGTACGTCATAGTCACTATGTAAAATCTATAATTTTCTTGTAGTCAGCAATAGAACCTGACTGTGATTTTTTAAAGATTTGTCAATACCTTTAAGCCAAGTCTTCATGATGTCTGATACTGAGCCAAGAATATTCATTTGCTTCCTTTATGTATTTTGTGCTTGTCGTTAAAGTATCCAAATCCGTACGTGCATTGTTTCTATAGCTCTTACAGGTATCTATTTGACTCTCTTGTTTTCTTGCATCCAACCAGATAAAGTTTTTAATAGTATCCGAACCATTTTGAAATGAAGTTTCAAAAGCATTTTACGTCATTTAAAACTTCTCACCAAGTACTGCCCATATCTTTCGATTGGTAATTGAGAACTTCCATTATGAAGCAGTCTGGTGTAAACCAGTTATTTAATAAGGTCCCGATATCCCATGATTTAGCAGTTTTTCCATCCTTTCCATCTTTCCATCCAAACCGTTTTCGCGCTTGAGGTCCTTGTATTCCTTGTATTCCTTGTATTCCTTGTGGTCTTGAGGCGCGGTGTCACCCTTCTCTCTTCAGTTCATCTTTAGTTCGTTTAAATAATTCTAATGTCATAAGGTGTACATCATTACTGGCTACCAGCAACGCAAGAATTTGTTTCTCATTCATGACTAAATTCTTTAGAGCATTTAATGTTGTCGTCAATCGAAAGCTCTTTACAATTCAATGACAACATTCAGTACTTTTCACTAATGAGGCATCTCCTGTAGAATTTAATATTGCACCGTTCCATCATTTATGATAGGAACCTTGCTTGTTGTAATGAATGGGTCATAAGTGTTAAGTAATCGAAATCAATGACTTTTTTAGTTTTTCCATCGTCAATGACTAAATTCATTGCCTTACTGGTTAAAGTTGAGTTTCCCGTTACTAGTTCATGTGCTCTTCTTGCTTCATTTGTTTCATACGCATATGGCACAATAGTCATATTTTAATGAGAATAAAATTGTTTCTATTTGCAAAGTACAGACCCAAACGAATACGGAATAGTAAAGCTACAAACAAACTTAGGTCTTCAGATGAAGCACTTGCTTTCAGAGTTGTTGAACTTCAATACTATCGCAACTTTTGTCATCAACAGAATGAAACAGATTTCATGGAGTTTAGAAATAGATGGAAAAGAAGCACGAAATAAGATTTCACAATAATGTAGAAATAAATAATGATGGAACATTAGCTGGAGTGTTAAATGCTCTCATAAATACTACAATAAACAAGGATAACGAGAAACTTAATGAATGTTAACTTATTGCAGGAGTTTTGAAGTTCAGTTTATGCAAAGGAGTTTAAGATAACACGAATGAGTCCCATAGAGTTCATTGCTTCTGGGTGCATACCAAAATGACATTCCTTTGAAAAGTGTTGACAAAACGATTGGATGAAATTCTGTTCCATACGTATTTATGGTAATTGTTAGTACATATGAGTCTAAAATAGTCTAATGTCACAGCATTTCAGGAGTTAATAGTAAAGGTTAGGTAGAATATACAAGTCTTTTCTGTTATGCAGTCAATTCAATGTTCATTCCAAACGTTCCTGTCATAGCAACTCATTTAGGTAAATGGATTCGCATTAGTCCTCATAATTTGAAAGACATGCAATTTCAAGACTTGTTGACTTTCAAGCGAGCCTGTAGAACTGAAGGCACCAGTGCGAATGACATGTGAAGTTGACTTTTTAGAAAATATTAAATGCCAACAGCTTAAAAGAGAACTCAGAAGCTAATAAAAATATAAAGTTTAATGAATGTTATGTATTAGGTCATGAACTTTGGTTGTTGTGCTGTTTGATGAAACAAATGAATTAGTTATGTCACAAGAGAACAGAAAAAGGCGTCAAAGGCGCCGAGCGCAAAGCGCTATATTGGTGTTGTGAAAACTGCACCAAGTCAATAAGATTAGGTTTGCATTATGAAGATGAGTTCGATTACTGTTGAAGAGTTTTTGGATCATGATATTACAAGTTGCTTTAATTTTACTCCACATCATATTTTCAAACAAATTTTATGATTCCTGTATGAAAACGTTTTTGTATTATTCATTCGAATATTTATCATCTTAAACTCTCAACTCCTGTAGTTCTCTGGTGTTTCAATGATGTCGGAATGTTTACTATTTCATGAATGGTGGCGTTGACCACGGCATTTCGATTTCAGGGTCGAATGTCAATGACACATTGTTTTTCCCTGTTATTCGTTGATATAGACATTTTTCAAGGTCCTCTTTGTTAGAATATTATTTGTCTTCTTTGCTTATAAGATTGTCATAAGCTTCTTATCGTCTTTGAGTAAATTGTTGGTATAAGACTGAAGAGGTAATGGTCTACGTTATCTGAAGGATTTGTTTGAACATTTGTGTAAGGGTTGTGTTGGCTTCTCTTGAAAGAATTGGTCGCAGTGGTGGAATATCTAACTTAACAATCTGATGTAGCGTTAGCGTTTGAAGCTGAGTTTAAATTCACGATTTCAGTTCTTGGTTCTTTTTCTTCAAACACTCTGACTATAGTTCTTTATGACAATATTGTTTTGTCGTTCGTGAGTCAACATTTGATGTTGGTTCAATTGGACCATTAACGGCACCAGCTAAGATGGATTTGCTCTCATTTCAATATAGAATAAAAAACCTTTTAAATATGTATGAATGAACAATATACTCGACAAGGTTTGAATGTAAAAGCTAACGAATGAAATATATTATTTGATTGAATTCACTGAGACAGGAGCTGTGTAGTAAAGATTTAGAACTACTGAACAAAAGAGCTAAGGGAAGAAGGCAAGGAACATGAACAAAGGGTGGAAGCCTATAAAAATTTTATGTCAAATGATGGCTCAGGAGGTTCAACATAAGTATGCAGAAAGTTATAGAGTTTATGCTTCTCAAAAGGTGAAAAGCCTTCATTTAAGAACAGCTATTTCTAACGCATATCCTCAAAAGCTAACGGATGGAGAAGTGGATGATATGAATGACAGCAAAAAATATTAACAGAAATGGCGACAGAGATGATGGAATTTGTTTACCATCAGTCAATTGAAGGTTAAACTTTAAAACAATGTTGGTCGTTCCATGGAATATTTTTTGACTTTAATGTATTAGTCATGATATGAATCTCAAAGGTATGAACGAGGAGAGATGAGAGACTTATATGCTTCCCAATTTTCTTCAAAAGTAATGTTATACCTGACTGTTTCCAAATGAGTTCAATATCATAACGTGAGAAAACCTTGAAAGATAACGAAATCAGTTATGAGACGTTTTATTGTTTAAAGCTAAAAACCTCCATGTTTGCATAAGTATTGCTACAGTTAAGTGGTAATGTCTGACTTTAAGTATGTATTAGCTAATGGTGAGTCCTGGTTTTGACACACTAAACCTTTACAGCGAAGTCGTACGCAACGAGCAGACATGAATGTTGTTTGAAGGATATTTTTTTGAGGGGTATTTTGCAAAGTTTTTGATAGAATGTAGTTTGTCAGTCGTTTCATATCGTAAACTCCTGAGTACTGACGTAAGTGGTGTTTGTCAATAATTGCTTTCCATCTCCTCAGAAGTCTTTTGCATTCCTGACTGTATAAATTCAACGATGGCAATAATATTCCTCTTACGTCGAATGTAACGTTGAATGAATTCAATGAGTTCACTGTCTGGAACTTTAACGACAGAGCTTGAACTTTTGACATAAATGTTTTCGCTGTTGAGTCCATAGATCTGAAGTTGCTGATATAATGATTTGTCATAATATGAGTCATTTCCTAAACGTTTGTTATTTATGAGTATATGACGAATTAAATTAAATGTCTTACCTGAACCCATCTTTCCACAATAGAAATAAACGCCATTTGAACAGAACTCATAGTCCTTTACTTGAAAGGAAGAATGAGAGAAGAGTTAAGTTTTGTCTGTAGTTTCATTCATGTCTTCATCTACGTCATGTATTAAATGCTTCATTTTATTTCTCCATTAAAAATGCAAGTCAGAAATATTCAGAAACATAGCACCCGAGTCTAACTGACAAGAGTATAAAGATTATACTATGAACACGTTATGATGAAACCTACCAAATATTCAAGAAAGTCAGTATACTTATGAATATCCAAGGCACTGGGTAGAGTATGTAGGAGGTGAGAAAGCTATTGAAATCAGACAGGTTCGAAGTATTCCAGCGAAAGAACAATATTATTGAAGAACTTTAATGTTTTGAGGTAAAATGATGAAACAAAGAAGCAGATAGTTTTCCTGTTGCTGTGTATGGTGAACCTAGACACAGGAGATGACATGAAAGTTTTTAACACAAAGCTTCAAAAGTAGTGAGAGAACAACTGACTGCGGGAAGGACATCCATTACCTTCAGAAGTTAGCATAGCATATCAATTTTGAAACAAACTCAATAAGATTTTAAAGTCATCTCTGCAAAGAAGTCAGGTTTACATTTAATGAGCAGAATTATATTCAGAATGAAAACTTCAAAGCTCATTGCATGGTTAGATAAAGACGATTGCTTTAAGAAAATATTTAATTCAGTGACTCAAAGATGTCAATAAATGACCTTCGTGGAATGTTACCATCGACGTTTACAGTTGAAGGTTCAGCAGGCATTTGCTTACAAGATTGTCAATTGGTGGTATTTGGTTCGTGAGAACATGTTATAAAATCCAGTATAAGTGAATTTGCTGAAGAATCTATATTATGTCTTTCAAACTACATGTATTCGCCACTAGCATTATAGTATACAAACTTTGTCAGTAAGTTTAACATAAGACCTTGTCGAACCTTCTTCAATGAAAGATGTTGTGCTACCTAAAGTGGAAAGGATGGACTCATTATTGAGATGATTTTAATAGCATATTAAATGAGCGTTGTTCTTGAAGGTCATTCATGATGAAATAATCTGTTGTAGAAGATGTTAGCAATTGTCAGAACTTTAAGCGAATAGATGTATAGAAAGAAGTTTATGAATGAGAATGTTTAGTTTCATTGACTTTTCTCCAGTAAACGAGAGACTTTTATGAGATATATATGTGTTAGATGAGAGCATTCAGATCGTGAATATGAATGATGATTTAAATGTAAGCGTTGGGCGCTATCTTTAGGCGCAATGGAACAAAAAGCATTAGCATTTGGAGCAAAAGCACTTGGAGCTTATGACGCAGTAAATAAAATTGAGTGAGGAAGATGTTAATGATTCGAAAGACATTAGATGCAAATAAAGGAAAGATTGGAGGCTGGGTTGCAAAGAAGTTAAGATTAAATAAAATAGGACTCATAATAAAGCATCCAATTTGGTTGCGACGTGAGTCAGAAAATGCTTTAGGAAAGGACGATGAGTTTTGCAAAACACGCAAAAGACTTTAATGACCAGATGAAAAGGTGAAACAAGCATTTAAATAGAGTCGATGGAACTCTTCCTCCACCAGTAGTTTTCGTACTGGTCCCTATGGAATGTATGGAAACTTGAGCTTGAAAGACCTTATTGGACCCATGACTGTGTGAAGTTTAATGTTGGTATCTTATAATACGGACGAAGAAGAAAGACAGTCAAGTTGGAGACAGACGTGAAGAAAGCAACTAAAAAGAAACCAAGGAAGAGAGTTATAAAGCAATGAGAACGTTTATGTTATGAGAAATTTTTAACGTTAGTTTTATTTTTACTGAAAATTTTTATTTGGATGTAATGACGAAAACTATTGAGATAACAAACTACAACGGTCATGAGTTCAAGAACTTGTTCTTCGTTCCTCGTGAAAATACATTCTATCAGATACGAGGGAGAAAGGGTAAAGTTAGTTTAAGCATTTATGACAACAAACATAATGGGAGATATATAAAAGCAATAGATACAAACGGTAAGCGTGTTTCATTAGCTTTGTCAAAACTTACAGGTATAAACTATGACAGTGACTTTGACCTATATGAAGAAGAAAGTGAGTCAGAAGATTATGAGCTGTTATATGAAGCACAGCAATGGGAGGAGTTGCAATACTTTTGTAAGTGAGAACGTTTATTTTTACATTAGTGAAGTCGTTTGTGAAAATATTAGTGAATTCGTTAGTGAAGTCGTTAGTGTTGTAAAATATACGTTAACGGTTTTGTAAAGTGTCAAATTCACATATAATGGGTAAGGAGGCGCGCAGTGCCGCCGTACCCATGATATGTATACTAACTTGTGAGATGTCATTGGACAGAGTTGTATGAAAAATATAAAGACAAGGAAAAAGTTTTCTTTATAGTGGACCCGCCGTTCTATAACACATGGGATTTTCAATACCAAGTAGACTGGACTTTGAGAGACTCTTTAGAAACTTTAGACGTTATACATTAACCATCACTGCTTTTCTTTACTCGATAAATCTTGTGGTTGAAACGTTTGAGATGGAGAGGACATCATACATGACTATGAGTTTATATATACAGATTAGAATATGGTAGAAGGTCCTATAACTGGAGAAAGTGTCACAATACAAATTTTATTAGTAAGTAAATGTGGTTTAGAAATATGGACTTACTGTTTTCTTTTGTGTTTTTCACTATTTGGTATTTATTTATTGTATGTTTGAATGCAAAGTACAGAGAATATGAAGATGAACCAATGCCTGCAAATGTTCAGCATATGTACTCGTAAGAATATTTTTATCTAATATTAAATGGACGCACAGAACTTAGCGAATGCACAGCAACCTGGACAACCAAACCCAGAGAATATTCCAAATGAAGTTAGAATACAAACTGCAATGGCAAACTATGGTCAAGTGCCAACAGATGTACAAATGCAAACTGCCATGTCAAATGACGCTGCGTTAGGTTTGCCACCATGGTATGCAAATATGAGATGGAAAGAGTTTTATACAACCCTGAGAGTGGGATATAAACAACTTTATGCAGATGACGCGAACACAGGAGTTGACCCAGAATATGTTTTCTACCAGAGGAGAAACAGAATGTATGAGCTCCAGTTAAAGAATGCTATGGAACTCAACAGGAAACGTAAGAACTAGGCGGACATTAGATTTTTACATATAGTAAAATGGGTTTCTTCAGTAAGATAGGAAACTTCTTTCGAAATGTTGGAGAGGTATATGGAATGGAATAAAATTCTGTCGGAAGAGGAGTATGGAACGGTGTCAAAAATATTGGTTAAAAGAGTAGGTCAGTTTGTTGGTATTATCAATAAAGACCCTGAACCAGAAGAACAAGCTCCTGTTATACAACAGCCTGAACCTGCACCACAGTCAAGTTGGCAACCACAACCGGTATATTAAAAAGTTATATTTTTAATCGTTCGATAGTAGTTGTATATGAAACTAAGTTCTAGTAAAACGCATGGTATAATGGAATTATTCTTTTTCTTCCATCTGTAGTAAACCATACTTGAAAGTCTGAAATACTTCCACTTGGTGGTTCGTATAACTTTGTAGGTTTTTCGTAAAAGTCATTTGCCAAGCATAAGAAAGAGTTTTGGGCGCCAGAAAATGAAGCATGAACAATAATAGCATCTTGGTCGAAAACATCTTTAAATAAATATGGTTCATCTCTTACATATCGACTGTAGATATTTGCTAAAGGAGGTTCAACTTTCTGATTTAACATTCTTTGCAAATAATACATGACATTGCAGTGAATTCTGTATATATTTGTTCGTCTTTATTTGGATTGTCTTCGTAGATTTGAAATGACACTTGTGAATTTTGTTTGTCATATACAATTCTCACATAAAGTGTGCTATCGGTATTCGCATATTCATCAGCATATTTTGCATAACATGAATTTATTTTATCTTCTATATTTTTTAATGCAGCCTGTAGAGAAGATGAGAGGTCAACTTGTATTAGTTCAATTTCTTCCCACATTTTTCGTTGCCCTTCAGATGTATAATCTATATGAAACCTTACAATAAATGGAAAACTTTTATCTTCTACAGACACAAACTTTATTCTTCGAAAGCCAATAGTTTTTTGTGACAGATGGGTCTCTTAACCATCTTAATGGGTAGTCAAAACGATAGCCTTCATGCTTTACGGTATCTGTCTCAAACTTTTGACCGACATTAGTAAAAAGTTCATCTAATGGTTTAGTTGTAGCAACTCTAGAATTTTTTTTCTATTGGAAGCATATTTTATCTATAATAAAAATGTCAAATGAAACAGCGTCTATGAGAGAAATACAACACAACCGACAACTCATTATGCAAGCTCTAAATAAGAACACAACAAACTTTTCAAACTATTCTAAGATATCTGAGTCATTGAAAGGGGGGTGACTTAAAACTGACATTAAACCCTATAACAGATGGTTTCTATTTCAGACAATAAGAACAATACTGTCTGTATAAATCCAACAAAAGGAACTTTAAACGAGAAACCTATAAATGAACTTCTTTTGAAAGCAGATGTTGACACAAAGCTGACAAAATATGTAGACGATGCAATAGCAAAAGAAGAAGAAAGAGCTAACAATGCTTATGAACACAACAAAAGAACATACTCATCCTGAACTAGCAGACAAAACATATGTTGACAATAAAATGTCAAGTGAAGTGACAAGAGCTGAAAACGAATATTCTAAAAAGACTCATATACATTATATTAACCAATACCAAGTCTTAAGGAAACATTAGAGACAAAAGCAGTAAAGACTCATACACATTCTATATCTGATATTACAAACTTACAAGAAACTAAACAGGAAAAGTGACGTTGGACATACACATTCTATATCTGATATTACAAACTTACAAGAACCTTAAACAGGAAAAGTGACGTTGAGCATACACATTCTATATCTGATATTACAAACTTACAAGAACCTTAAACAGGAAAAGTGACGTTGGACATACACATTCTATATCTGATAATTAAAACTTACAAGAAACCTTAAACAGGAAAAGTGACGTTGGACATACACATAACATCTTCTGAAATAACAGACTTAAACGTTAGCCTTGAAAATAAAGCAGATAAAACATATGTCAATGAAATATACCAAAGTTTGATAGGAACAAAAATATTGAAACTATTGTTGGTGACTTTCTGTCAATGAAGAAAATAAATATTTTAGATGGCAGTTGGTACAGTCCTTAGAAAATGGTACACGGTATAAACTCATTCCGAAAAATAACAATGAAATGTATGTAAGCTATAAAAAGAATGATGGTACACAAGTTAAAGTTCCATTAGACAACAACTGCTACTTAAACTTATATGGAGACGAACAAAAGAAATATTTAAGAGTTTATGAAATGGCAGATATGACATTGCTGACCAGCTCCAGCACCACATTATTATGACTATGGAGATGACGACAGAACACCACATGTAGATGAACAAAAGCTAACATTATATTTAGATTATTATAGATATAAAAGATATAATGCAATAGAAAAAACGAGAATAGTATATTATTATACAGATGACAGAAATAAATATTATAGTCAAGATTTTACCTACCCTGAAAACATAAGATTATATTATAAAAAAATATTCTGACACAAACCGAAGAAACCTGAAATATGCACTATTTTTAAGTTCAAAAGAGACAATCCTATAATATCTCATATGTTTGATTTAATGAACCCAGTAGGTTCTATTTATACATCTATGGATGCAAGAGGTCCTCAAGTAATGTTTGGTGTTGTGGGCATGGGAACAAATAGTCGACAGGTTTTTGTATTGTGCAAACTCTTCAAAGGAAACAGGTGGAATAAAACGATTTCAGGTGAAAATTTACCTGCACACAGTCATTACATAGATTTAAGTACATCTCAAGCAGGTTGGCATAAGCATAGATATTGGGATTGGTCAGGAATGACAAAAGGTAAAGGATATGATGTTAAAGACGACGTTAAGTTTGCTATAAATTGTTACTGGAGTGACACTCAGGGAGAAGGAAACCATACACATTTCGTTTCAGGATATACACAAACAACGGGACAAAGTAAAGAATACATGCCACCTTACATGACAGTTTACGCATGGTATAGAATTGCTTAGTCGTTATTTTCAACTTCTTTAGCATATTCGTCAGGAGTTGTCTATATTTGTTAGGAACTGTCTTTGAAAAGTATACCACCTTGAACTTTGACAAGTTTTGAAACGAGGTCTGACAATAGTAGTTTTATCTTCTGCTTGCAGTGTGTACATTTTGCCATGTTTGCCTAAAACTTCATAATATTTCTCTGTATACTTTCTTCTATTTTTACGAACACGAATGTGAGTACCTGTCGAGTTTCCATTGTTGTCATAGTCAATAGTATTTTCATATGGGTCGCGTTTAGGTATTTCTATTTTTACTTTGTCACCTTTCTGAAGTTTGAAGCCCGGCATTCTTTCTTGTTTGTCTCTTTTGACTAAATTATTAAATATATAGTCTTTCTCTAAGTCAGGGTTGTTTTTCATTTCTTCGGGGGAGTGGTTTCCCAACCTTTTTGTTTACGGTTATTGTAAATATTTAAAAACTTGTCTCATCTGCCATGGAGAAGTGTCTATATTTGTCGTCATATGACATTTCATTTGCTTCACCCACCTTGTGGTTGGTTTAAGTCTCTTAACATTTTTATACATCCGTCAATGACACCAAGAGCAGAATGGTTTTGGTCGACAATGAAATATTGGTTTACATTTTTTGAACGCAGATAGTTTTTAATATCATCTGATTTGAAAGAACTTTCACAGTCAGATGTCAGTTTTGTTGGATGGTATTTGTCAACGAATATTGTCAAAGCAGTTTTCACATAATAATTTATGGTAAAGCGTTATTTTCCAGTGATTAAATAAAACTAGAATAAGATTACCTCAAGATTCATAAATTCAACGATAAGAAATTCATTCATGTTATAAATTTTAGTGTTTTCAGAAAATATGAGTCAGTGTCATATTCATCAACAGGTTATATTTCACTTCATTCAAATTTAGTTCAATCAAACCATATAATGACCATTTCATAAGATTTTCAGATGGTATTAAAATGTAATTGATAGATTAAAATATGAACAGATTGACAATATCGAATTTTTGGAATTTTGGTTTAAATATCCCGATGGAAAAAAGATTGAAGTTAAAGATAAAGCTGATACTATAACAAAAAAAATTACAAATGACGGATCCGGATAGTGGGGAACAAAAAGAAATAAAACAAACGATAGAAACTGGTGAAAGGTCAATTATTATTGATTATGATTCAAAGGATTATTATTCGATAATGTTAATGCTTGAATATTAAATAGCCTTAACAAAGAATTTTTCAAGTGATATTTTATATTCATCAACTATTTTATTATAAATATCATTATATGTTAAATGAAGTTCAGTGTTGTTCCGTTCTTTGATATCTTAATTGTGCTAATATCCTTTATAGGATTTATTTTTGCAACTGTTCCGCAGCATGAAACCTCATCATCTATGAAAAATTGAATCTTAACGTCTGAATCTTTGAACATCACAAAGAATGGCGATAATGTGAATTAATGTTTCATAAGGTAAAATAATTAAACCGGATTGGTCAATTAAATTTATTATTGAATCATAATTATTAATTATTATATCACGGTAAATTTTCATTAATTCAGAATTAATGTCTATTTTAATATGGGTTCTCGATGTTTGATGAAAGAGGTGGGGGGTATGTTGGATAAGAGGGAATTTCAACAGGTTCTTTTACCAGGTTCAGATAAAATGATTGGGTCTCCATCTTCTTTATTTTGCTCCTCCTCCTTTTTCGGTAAGTCACGAGTTATAAATTTGGTTGAGTTGCTGACCTTGTTAATTCAGGGCTAACATTAACTTTACATTTTGAATAATTCGTGATTTATCATATTTACGTTATAACCAACCGTAATCTCTGCTTTTGCGTTAGTGTTCTTTTGACTAGTGAAACGTCTTCTCATTTATATTCGAATAAAAAAAATATATTTAAACTTTATTTTGCTGAAGTTTTGAATCTATTATTCCCTGTATTTGTTCTTGAAGTTGATTTTTAGCTGGTTCATTGTAATTAATAGACCTAAATATATTCATTAATTGCATTCTTATAATCATCTGATTTTCTCAATTTTTCTTTTATCTAATTCCTTAACTAAATCATAAGTTAAACCTCGTTGCTGATATAATGGTTTCTTAATTAAATCTTTGAATGCTTGAGATAAAGCACCTGATGCAATTCTTGCTACTATATTGGTTTGGAATTGCTGTTTAAGTTCATCTTTAACATTTGCGAAAACTGGATCGAATAAAGCAACTTTAAAGAATTTCTTAGCTGAAATTTCAGGTCTAATATTTGCATATTGACCATCAAACTGGTTAGAATATTGTGGTAATCATCCGGTCCCTCTTCAATAGCATTTAATTCTTCATTGAAATAAGAATATGGATTATAACGTATGAATTAATTGGACCATTTTCACCTTCTCCAATGTATTGTTTAACAGCTTTTCCATTTTCATCAATTGCATAGGATAACGTTCATTATATGCTTTACGTTTAGGATAATCAGTTATAGTTAATTTGTAACCATTTATGACTTTAAATTACCTTGACATCAGTAACGAAAACTTCATTTATACCATCAGGTTTCCATTTGGACCCGTAATGTCTACTTCGTGTGCTTCCCAATTTGGACCTTGACGTTTGGCATATGCTTGAGCTTCTGGTAATGTTAAAACGTTTCTCATTTGTTTAACATCTTTTTGAAGACCAGCACAAATATGAACTAATTCTTTCATTCCATCAGGAACTTTCATAGTTCTTATTATATGCACCCTTTTTGTTTGTTCCTTGTTTTAATGGAACCTGTAGAAGATTTGCCATTTCTGTCATGTTTAATTATAAATAAAAAATAAAAATTAATTATAAAAAGTTAATCAAATTTAAACACTTCTTTATTTAAATCAACTATTATTTTTCCATGTTCACCTAATTGCTGATATTGTGTGTAAAGTTCATTAATGCTCATTGGTAATTCACTTGATAAAGCATAACGTTCAACTGTTGACGACTAACCCACTGAAAATGAAAAGTGTTGATAGATTTGATTTAATGTTTGTGCTTAATGCTTTGAAAATATTGAACAGCCATAAAGAATGAACTTGAATGTGTCGACATTGAGTTAATAACTGATTAAAATATGATTTCTCATTTGTTTATTAGTTTTGATTTCACTGCATCATCTAGAAAAATGAGTGAATGCAAAATTCTCTATCAAATTTGAAATGAAAGTGTTTCAAATAATTCATCCCGTTGTTTATCAATAATTTTATCCTCTAATCCTTGCTTCTTGATTGTATTATATAATTCTTTATACATTAAAAAGTTTTTTAAATAATCTTCTGCTTCTTCTTGTGATAAATAATAATTGGAATTTTGATTAAATGCTTTAAAGATTCAAATGTATCATCTGAAGGTGAACTGAACGGTTGATATAAATTAACACATGTGAATAGGGGGAAGTGTTAGCAAATAATGATAATTTGTTTTAATATCGTTAATGTTTTTACCTTTATTCTGTTTACAAATTGCTGCAGTGATTGATTTAAAGTAACATTCAGAATATGGAATTTTCATTAATTTTTCTTAGATAGAGCATTTCTATTATCACTCAATGCTTCATTAATCATATCATCTACGTATGTATTATATACTCCCGCTATTCTTACATAGGGGTGGATGAATTTAAATCCATTTAATCAAAAATAAATTTATATTTAAACATTTCTATTCATCAATATTTCATCATATGAACTTCTATACTGTGGTGGTGTACCTGTTGGATGATATTTCAAACCTTCATCCGGTGTCCATGTCCAATACGTAGTCCTAGTAAACCAAACCTGAGGAGGATTTGTCACCTTTGAACAGTAAGTGTCATTTTCACCCTGAATGATTGGATAAGCTTTCACTTGTACTGTAACTTGTGAGTTGAAAGTTTCCTAATCCATCAAAGAATATACCCTTCCATCACGTTGAACTGGAATAGTGCATAAGAATGAAGTTTGTCTTTCCATGTTCTAGCTAATGGCGTGCCATCATCTGCATTCAGTGTCTAGTTAATGAGTCCTCGTATTTTCTGTGCATTCATTCACTCCATCTAAATCAGAAGCTTGAAGCATACGTGTAAAGAATATGTCGCCCACTGTGGACATCGCTTGATGCGGGAGGTTTCTGGAATCTATAGTGACCTGAAGACCTCGAAGCATTGGATTTTCTAAAAACCGTTCTTTGCATTGCATTCTTCGGAAATGTTAACAACATCTGTAACATTATGAAGAGCGTATGAGAAATCTGAGCTAATACCTTCAGGATGATGCAACCTCCATTTAGTGAACGAACGTCAATATGTTGAGCTGGAATCATGAATGGATCTTCCTTACTAAATAAACGTGGTATTGCTTTAACTGATTCTTCAATTAAACCGTATCCTGGTGTAATTGCATTTATCCTCTAAAACTTCCATCTTTGTGCATGAAATAATAACGTCATCAACTGTTGCCTCAGCAGATGTAGCGGCTAAGCTTGTAATTAATTTGGCAGGAAGTCCGATTTGTTGGAATTTGCGATCATATTTATAAAAGATGATTCATAATCTTTTCATAATTTTCATCAGTTATCTTTTCATAAACGTAATTTTGTAAATCAGCAACTCTTAACGGGTCAACCTGACAAAATATTAAAGTATCCCTGAAACATAATATTTAAGAATGATATCACCAAATGATTTAGGATAATCATCGAACGCCTGAAATGCTAACAAATCATTTACCGGAATAATCATATCAAAAGTGACATTAACTTCTTCATTTGCTTTCTTGAAAATTCTGAAGGGTCAATATATTTACCACATACTGAGTTATCATATTTTTGAACATTATTATATAACGAATGAACAAACTTTTTAAACTTTCCTTTCTGATTTTGGTTTATATGTTGCAAATGCGAAAGATTCACGGGCGCAATCCATCTGAAGATAACCAGCATCACCTCTTTTCGGTTCCTACTTCTAATTGTTTAAAGCTTTGATTTGATGATTTGTAACCAACGAATAAACGCATGCATTTAAAAGCGGCATCACATGTGAAAGCTTTATTTGAAACTAGAGTTGCTTTAACTTTGCGTTTAATATATGTGTCACCTATTGGTTCACATCATGAGCCGGATTTGTAATTCTTAAATGAGTTTGTTTATCATCAAAATATGGAGCATCAGAGTCATAGCATGAACTTTCAAGTTCTCTATAATATCTTCTACCGTCATTCTTTGCGAATATTTCATTTATCTTTTCGAATGAATGAAACACACATTTCCATTAATTGGTTTGGTGTTTGGCACCAAATAGTTAGTCGTCATTTATTAATAAATAAAAAATCAAAATTAAAAGATGAAAATGAATTTTTAATTTTAATGAAATAATCAACTATGGCTCAGGTATATTTAAGGAAACTGTGGGATAGAGTAAAAGAGGAGCGAGTAAGTTTGGGAAACATTGAAGAAGGGAGCAAATTGGATATTTAAGAATAAAGAAGCAATTAGTGACATTGCTGAATCAATAACACCAAAAGCTGCCCCAATAAGAGAAGTTTTAAATAAAAGGAAAAAAGTTTATCAAGACTACAACCGATACTAAGATAAAAATAATATTTATTTATTTTCCAACTATCTACCTCTATTTTATTAAGTATTCCTTCAGCTATTCCACCAATGGCGTTACTCTGCTTGTGCTCCCATCGCCGGATTACCTGCTTTAGTACCTAATACTCCACCTATGATAGTTCCTGCCGTTTTCGCTACTGGTGCCAAAAAAGTTTGCAATGGGTTTAATAATCTTTTTATGAACCCAACCCGCAGCTTTCTTAATTCCATCCATAATTTTTTAAAGATCCTGCCGCCATTTCTGATTTAATATTAATTAAAAAAATATATTTCATCACTTATATTCTAATTTTTATTTAATGATAAATGAAACCGATTTTAAAAATAAATGAAACAGAGGAAGAAATAAATGAAAGTGAAAATGTTCAACAAAAAATAAACGTTGTTAAACCAATTACTGAAATAAAAATTTTTTCATCTGTTGAAGAATTTAATGACTATTATGCTAATAATAAAAAATTATTTGAAGAATTGACAACATGTAAATTGAATAAAATGTTTAAAGTTGATGGATTCAAAATTTCAAAAATAAAGGGGGTGGTTAGTTTGAAATCTATTCCTCAATCAAGAATCACCTCATTAATGAAAATAGATGATTTACAAAAGAATAGAAGAGATTGAAGAAAGAATGATCAAATAAATTGATTTTCATAAATTCAAAATATCATTAGTTTCTTAAAGTTCAATGTTGAACTCATCAAATTCTTCTTCATCATTACCATTAGCGAGTTTATTTACTCTTTCAACTCTATCTTTTTGATAGTCTTGTGTTTATTTTTTTCTGAAGTTTTTCGTTACCAAGTTCTAAAATTTTACATGGATGATATTTAAACCCGTTAAATTCTTTTTCCTCAGTTTTAATCTCATTAATCTACAAAGAACTTTAGTGAGGTGGTTTTGTTGTTTAAACCATTTATCCTTAATATTTGTTATAATTCAATATCCGGAATTAATTCCCAAATTTTTGAATTTTTCGATTAATTTACCATCAAATGCAAAAGCAATGGGTTTAATATTAAACTTACCTTTATAAAATAAACTTTGTATGTAATCATCAAAATAAGCGTCTACTTTTTAACCTGGGTGAGAATTGGTGAAAGTTTATCCATTAATTGATTCACAGTCACGAATTTTGATTCACTCATTTCTTCGAATTAAAAAAAATAAATTATTCAAAAATGTAAGACATGAATTTTTAAAGTTTATTTCTAATTCATGAAAATAATTATTTCTAATTTCTTCTTCTCGTTTATGAGGTCTTTGATTATGACTCCATTGATTCCATTCAGGATTTAAACAATGTTTAATTAATCGCGGAATATCTGACATCATCTATATATAGCTTCTTTTATAAAAGATAAAAAAATTATTTTAAAATTAATGTTAATTTTTTAAAATGTGTTTAGTATATAAATATATTTTTATTTTTTATTTCATTATGTTTGGGCTGAGTGTAAATGTCTTACAATTTGAAAAATTATTTAAATCTTGATTTATTCAAAAACGTAGAATAAAAACCGTAAGAATCATACATTTTTTACTTCACATGT